>NW_019154095.1:21809128-21871077 GCF_002288905.1 Enhydra lutris kenyoni | reverse complement strand
CCCTCAGAGAACAGCGCCGATTTACTCCCGTCACCCTGCCTCTGGCCGCACTCTGAGCTGACCGAGCCTGCGACCGGTTCAAGGTAACCCCGAGCTAGGAGCACCCCCAATTTTGATATGTTTATTTTCACTTTCATTCAGGTCAAAATACTTTCTAATTTCCCTTGTAATTTCTGTGTTATTTAGCTTCTAAATATGTGGGAATTTTCCAGATATATTTCTCTTACTGATTTATAATTCAATTCTATTTTGACAGAAAACATATACTATCCTTTGAAATCTATTGATAGTTCAGAATATGATCTGTCTGGTAAATGTCCCATATGTACTTGAAAAAGTACGTGTATTCTA
This sequence comes from Enhydra lutris kenyoni, assembly GCF_002288905.1. Taxonomy (NCBI): domain Eukaryota; kingdom Metazoa; phylum Chordata; class Mammalia; order Carnivora; family Mustelidae; genus Enhydra; species Enhydra lutris. Next base: position 21,870,726 of record NW_019154095.1, on the reverse strand, counting down.
TTTTAAACTTATTTTGTTTTTAAACTAAATGAGTTTAGTTGTTCCCCAGGTAAAGCAAGATAGAATGTAAGTTATAATATTCAAGTAAATTTTAGCCACGGATAAATTTACACTCCAACCTTCTCAAAGATGCTCATCTTCATTGAAACTTTATCAAAAGAACTTTATGCCTCCTTTTTTGGTAACTTTCAAGCATTGAGCTTCCTTTTGTCTTAATGTTTAATTTAAATCTGACTGCTGAATTAAGCTATAAATGAGAGATTTGATAAGATAGAAGATGAATTAAATCTTGTTCATTTAAAGCACACAAATAATAGATAAATTTTATTGCTATTTGCTGTGTTTGAACTGTCAAAACTTTCTAGAATCTCCTATTCAGAATTGCATAATGGGAAATAACTTATTAAAATAAAAAATATATACATGTGCATATTTTGATTAACTGAAACATCAAAACATAGTCCCTTCATGTATTCATACTCATTTTACTTTTAATTTATTAGGTCAGTTAATTTATGGGGATGAAATGTGAGCTTCAAAATCATCTACATTTTAAAGATGAGGTTAGGTCCATAGATATTAAAAACTACAAAGCCAGGGGCGCCTGGGTGGCTCAGTGGGTTAAGCCGCTGCCTTCGGCTCAGGTCGTGATCTCGGGGTCCTGGGATCGAGTCCCACATCGGGCTCTCTGCTCGGCAGGAAGCCTGCTTCCCTCTCTCTCTCTGCCTGCCTCTCCGTCTACTTGTAATCTCTCTCTGTCAAATAAATAACATCTTTAAAAAAAAAAACTACAAAGCCAAAGTTAAGTCTATAATTTGTTCTGATAATATTTAATCTGATGTTTTTACAGTATTGAATCATGATTGCAAATTTCACAGACCATTAGATTAAAAAAAAGGAAACTGACCTAAGATATTATTGATTAGTTAGAACATTAAAAAAGAAAAAACAAGACAAAACTCTGACACTATTCTCCAATATGCATTCTTTTCTCTCTAGTTGAAAAATAAGGTTGGTTTTTATCAAGGCAAAGGAATTTCTTCTTACTAGGTCCCTAATGTTCCTCAGCTGTTCTTTTAGCTGCTTCTCCCCTTCTCAAGACAGTTTATCCACACCATTCAAATCTTCCCCTAACAATCCCTCTCATTCTTAGCTGAAGCTCTTATTTTAAATTATAATTTCACCAGTCAAGACTTCTGTAACATCATTTCTTAAATTTTTAAATTCCTTTTTGGTAAAATGGAGACAGTAACAGTACCAACTCTGTTGGGAGAAATAAATTAAGGTAATGCACTTAAAGCTCTTAGCACAGTGAGTGGCATACTATCGTCAATCAACTGGCTTTTGTTGTCGTCATTAGTGTCTATTTTTCCTTATTTCACTTTGAAAGGAAACCAAAGATTAAACTACCTCAAGTTTTATCTTTGGACCTATACATTTATCTATAATCTCACTTAATTCCATTTAGTCATCTTGGTCCACTCTCTAAGGAAATGGACTTTATCTCTAGTTTTAGCTAATCTGATCTCCTACTGTTAGATCCTATGCTCATCCTCCCTCATAGATCTTGTCAATCATCCATCCCTCTTGCTGTTCACAGGGTCCTTCATTTTAGTTAATAAAATGTCTTCAAGTCTGTCCCATTAAGAAGGAATTTTTTATTACCCACAGTATGCCCAGAGCAAGTTTTGACTCATCTTTTATTACTCTGGTTCAAGGTTTACCTCTCTATTAACATTTGTTCACCTCTACTTCTTTGTGTCTGGCTTTACCTATTGGTTTGGCAAATTCTCCCTTTTGTTCCCTTTGTATATTTCTTACATAACTATAATTCTCTTTTCTTTCTCTCTTTTTTTCTCTTTTAACAGTAGACTGTTAACTACAAGAGTGTGAAGACTTATTCTTTGAATCTCCAGCAAATATCAAGTCTCAGTACTTAGTGCTCAAGAAATAATTTAGAATATGGGAGGTTATAGAAATTGTCCTGATTTACATCTTTTTCTATTGTCTTGTCTTTATCCTTAGAAAGTCCTTGAGTTTTGTAAGAGTTTTTTTAAGTTTTTTTAAAAAAATTGATAAAACTCAGAAAAGGCACAGACTCCTAATTTTCTTTAAGCATAAAAAGTAGTGGGAATTTAAAAGATACGAAGAAAATGGATGTTTTCCAATTTTTTTTTTTTGCCAGATCACCATCTGTCTGATTTTCACAAAATTCCATGTTCAACTGTACAGATCTATATGAAGAAAATTTGGTAAGGTATGAAATATGTATATTAAGGGATCAGAATTTTTCTTTTTGCCAGATTACCATCTGTCTGATTTCCACAAAATTCCATGTTCAACTGTACAGATCTATATGAAGAAAATTTTGGTAAGGTATGAAATATATATATTATATAATATATATTAAGGGATCAGAATTATATTTATTTATTATATATATGTATAATTTATGTGTGTGTATATATATATATATGTATATATATATATATGTAAAATACATGAAAAAACAGCAAACACCCTTATTCTCAATTATAAAGGACCCTGAGGCCAAGGTATTAATATATACAATAAGGGAATCATGTTTTGAAACAATAAATTAAAGTTCACCTTAACTTTCTTTCTGTCAAGTTAATGAATGTAGATCCTGAGTTCTTCTAGAGTTTGGATAATTAACCTATGTGTTCCAGTGTGAGATGGAAGTTATTAATTTCCACCCAAGGTATTTTTACAATTATTAATGCAGAATTTCTCATCTAGAAGCCATGGCAAGCACTAGTACACCAGGTTGTTGTGGACAAGGATCAAGAGTTCGTAAAATAGATTTTTCAAAATTGGTTTTAGCCTCTTCACTGTGTCCTATTGCTTGTGCAGCCAGACTGAGAAAGAATATATTCCCTAGGATTTTAAAGAGATCTGTATTCAGGTATAGGAAAGGAAGGTTCTCACTCAACCAGGGAAGCTCATCAAATCTTTCCGTGTTTTTACTATCAATCCTTACCGCCTCTGAGGAGCTTAAAACAAACAAACAAACAGAACCAACTTCACAAATATAATGTTTCTAATTTGCCTAATCACTGGGTTCATCAGTTAAAATGATAGTTTTTCTGACCTCCTCACCCCCACCCCCAGACCTACTAAATCAGACTGTCCATGAGAAAAGCCTGAGTATTTCTATTTTTAGTTGATGACTCTTAGGACACACAAGTTTGGGAAATACTGTGTAAATTACCGAAGCCAGAGAATGGGAGATACAACTAGTGTGGTAATGGAACACCCAACTGGGAAATGTCCCATTGTTCACTGCTGAAGATTTTATCAACAGGAATAATAATGTTGCTAAGATTATGCACCAGCAATTAGCACTCAAATTGACTGATAAAGAAATTGACATGGTACATTAAGTAAAAACCTAAAAATATGTCAGAAAACAACTAGTCTTGGCAAAAGGCCCTAAGAACAGATTAAAATCCTAACCATCAAAACAATATTCTGGTTCTTTCTTTTCTTTGTTTTCTTTTCTTTCTTTTTCTCCTTCCTTCCTTCCTTCCTTCCTTTCTTCCTTTCTTTCTCTCTTTCTCTCTTTTTCTTTTTAGAATTGACAGTGCAGCTTAACTTTCTGACATAGTTGCTTTGTTTGGCAGAAGTATTCCTAAAATATTTTATCACAAAAAAGTAGGTGTGGCAAAGGATCTGAGCCATATAAGAAAATAGTCATGATGTAAAGCCAGTTCTCACGTTGCTAAGAGGAATGATTTATTCCAACTGATGAATATTTTGTAGGCTTGGTGGATGGAAGGCAATGTGTTATATTTTCATAATGTGGGAGACAATATTTCCAGACTCTTGCCATTTGGCAGTTTAATGTTTAATGGATATTGAAATAGTATTATTTAGAAAGTCTCTAACTCTTCTGAAATGAAGAACATTTGAATTACAAAAAAGAAAGAAAAATATTTCCAAAAGGGAGCTCAAATATTGCCTTTAATAGAAAAGTTCCTTTGGGGACCTGGGGACACAGTCCTAAAGAGCAAGAATATTGTGGCAGTAATAGGAATGTGTTTTCTTTCGAGTAATTTAATAAACTGATTTTAATAATAATGGTGATAACTCATACTAATAATAACTTATCCTTGCTGAGTGCTTACACCTACTTTGTGCCAGGCATTGTGCTAAGTGGTTTATACGGACTAATTTATTTAATTTTTACAAAACTTCTACAAGGAAGGAATTCTAATCTTTTTTCTATAATTCAGGAAACAGAGACTTGCAAAATCAGAAAGCTGGCAAGTGGCAGAGTCAGCATTTGAATCCAGGTAGTCTGGCTCTGTGACCTCTGCTATTAACTGTTCCTCTGTAGTATTAAAGATTTGTCTTTGCTGGATGCACTGTGTACCTGACCAGATTCTTGTCCCAGGTTAGTAGTGGACAGGGAGAAATAAATTGTGTGTTCTTTTCCATAGAGGGTCTTTTTCTATCCATACCTCTGGGTCCTACATCCCAGGATGTAGTAAAAGTTCAGTATATATCCTCAAAAAGAGATTGTTACAAAATCAATCAATAAATACTACATGATAATTATGTGTCAAAACCAGGTTAATATGAGTTCCAAAACTGATGTGCTATAAAATGATATATTATTTCCTATTGCTGCTATAACAAGTTAATACCATTTTGGTGTCTTGAAATAATGGAAACATATTATTTGATAGTTCTGGAGGTCTAAAATCAAGAGTGAGTGGGGCTGGTTCCTTCCAGAGGCTCTAGGTGAGAATATGTACTTTTCTAGCTTCTAGAGGCTGCCTGCATACTTCGGCTCTCGATCCTTCCCTCCATTTTCTGAGCCAGCAACATAGCATATTCCTTTCTCTCTGACCACTGATTCCATCATCATACCCACTCTTCTCGTTCTAGACCTCCTGTCTCCCTCTTATAAGGACCCTTATCCTTATATTGAGTTCTTCCAGATCACTCAGAATAATCTCCCCATCTCGAGATCCTTTACTTAGTCACATCTGCAGAGTCCCTTTGCTATGTAAGGTAATACGTTCTCTCCAGGTCCTGGAGCTTAGGGTGTAGACACACCTCTGGGGCCGTTACTCAGCCTACCAAAATCGGATTAGTATATCCAAAGATTTGTGTATACATTTTATTTACCCTACTGAAGAAAGAGACTAATTTTTATTAATGGAGAAACTAAGACCGAGAAAAATAAGAAAGTATTGAAGAAAAACAGCTTAGACCCTTCAAAGTTTTTTTTTTTAAATCTCAAATTAGAAAATGGAAACTGTGTGAAATAGCAAGTCTGCACAAGTGCCAAATAAAAATGAAAATAAGAGGCCAGCCTGTGCCTGGAGAGTCAATTGGGCCAAAAAATACATTCTAATTCCTTTTTCTGCCCTAAATGCTTTTACTTGTGGAAATTTTATAGTGATAATATCATGCACTTGACAATTCTTCTTAGGTCTTCCACAAAATCACTCAAAACTGGTAAATTGTATGCAGCCAGTCACATTTGGGAAAGAAAGAATATGAGGTCTTAGATTTAATACTCACTTTCAGGGCCTCGCACAGTAAATTTCAAAGACCTGTGTCAAGGCATATAATTGTGGAGCATTTGAGGAAAAAATTTAAAAAAATATATAAAGCTAAGCAAGTGAAGAAATAAGGAATTTATAGATTTCAGCAAAAACATATACAAAGGAAGACACAATCATAGTTTATTATTTGGCTTAGAGGTAAACATTGTGAAAACATTCTGCTGGATGGATGTTGGTAACTTATAAGAAATAGTAGTATAGGGGCATCTGGGTGGCTCAATTGGTTAAGCATCTGCCTTCGGTTCAGGTCATGATCTCAAGGTTGTGGGATCTAGCCCTGTGTTCGGCTACCTGCTTGGCAGAGTTGCTGCTTCTCCCTCTCCCTCTGCCCCTTCTCTGGCTCATGCTCTCTCTCTCTCAAATAAAAAAATAAAATCTTAAAAAAAAAAGAAATGGTAGTATAAAGGGATTAAATCCTTAGTAAAATAGGAAATCAATAGATGGTAACTAAAATTGAAAAATCGGGAAATAACATCATGCACATATTGTTTAGAAATATGGGGGTGGATATCAGAGGAACTAGATTAAGTTATCAGTGGTTACTTTTAGGGATCAAGACAGGAGGAAGGTAGAGATAGGTAAAATAAGAGACTGTTATTTGCAAATTATGTTTTCAAACATAATTTGATTTTTAACTTTGTACTAGTATGACTTTGCTAGAATTTTTAAAAACTTTTTAAAAGAGCACTAGAAACAAACAAGTAAAACAATCAGCATCCTCTTAGGTATATAGTAAGCATTCAATAAGTATTATCATTCTTACTATCATCCTTTGCTGGAGGGGGAAGACAGGAGTAGGATAAGAGTGAGTTATAGGGGCGCCTGGGTGGCTCGTTGGTTGGGCGACTGCCTTCGGCTCAGGTCATGATCCCGGACTTCCAGGATTGAGTCCTGCATCAGGCTCCCAGCTCCTTGGGGAGTCTGCTTCTCATGCTCTCTCTCACTCATTCTCTCTCAAATAAATAAATAAAATCTAAAAAAAAAAAAAAAAAAAGAGTGAGTTATAGACTTTCATCACTTTTGGATGCCTAGGGAAGCCTTCCTTCATGTTAAGACCTCTCCTATAAATCAACCTGGCTTCTTCCTTCCTGCTCCAAAATACTGTGACCAACTTGAAAGATGAAAAAAACAAACTTACCAACATTCCAAATTTAATATACATTTACTAAGTAGCTACTGTTTTCAAGGCACTAGTGATTCAATAATGTAAGGCCTACAGGGCATGATAAACATGTCAAGTTTTGTTAATTGCCGAAGTGAAGTACAAGCAAAGTACCATGTGTACATTAAATATAGAATAATTGGTCTAGACTTTTGGGTTCATAGAAAGATTCATGGAGGAGGTGGCATGTATTTTATTTAAGCCTTGAGAGTATGTTCATAGATTTAACTAAGAAATGGAAAGAAGGAATTCCAGAATCAGTCTTAAACTTGGCTGGACCAAGGAAGTTAGGGAGAATAGATAGGAAAAGTGTTTTATGGCATTTTAGCTATACTGATAGAATTAAATTTAAAAAGTTGAAGTTTTGTTGTTGTTGCTTTAGAAAAAAATATTAACCAAGCCAAGGCTAGTGACCGCTGAAAGAAAGAGAACTGGGATTCCTTCATCTAGGCTATTGTGAAGGCTTAATATGCATGACTAGAGAGTAAATCATGGAACTTTTCAGATACTAGAGTTTTGTTAAAATATTTATCTACTGGGGCGCCTGGGTTGCTCAGTCATTAAGTGTCTGCCTTCAGCTCAGGTCATGATCCCAGGGTCCTGGGATGGAACTCTGCATGATCCCAGGGTCCTGGGATCAAGCCCTGCATCGGTCTCCCTGCTCGGCAGGAAGCCTAATTCTCTCTCTCCTGCTCTCCCTGCTTGTGTTCCCTCTCTCGCTGTCTCTCTCTATCAAATAAATAAACAAAATCTTAAAAAAAATAATGTATCTACTGATGTTTCATGTCCTATTTTTCTTTGTAGATTAATAACTTTAAAAATCTATTTAGTGTGCTATGATGAGCGCTGTGAAATGTGTAAACCTGGCGATTCACAGACCTGTACCCCTGGGGATAAAAATACATTATATGTTTATTTTTAAAAAAATTTAAAAAATTTAAAAAATCTATTTAATGTTATTTAGTGGAGCTTCCTTTTTTTAGTCTATCAGGTTCAAATGAAGTCTACATTATATTCAATATTTTTGGAATCTGAGCAAATTAAAAAAAATCTGTTTCCTTTATGAACTTTCTCAGACCAATGAGAATGTTGATTTTTCCCTTCTTTGTGGTAACCGTGACTGATTCATGAAAATCAACCTTTGATTGGCAGTTAAATCTTTGATTGACTAAAAAATACCAATGTATTTTATTTAAAAAACAGTTTGAAAAGGTGAATACCATAAGAGGAAAAAGAGTCTTTGGGACCTTTGGTGAAAAATTAAGTTGAAAACAAATTAAATTATAAAACAGTGGCTCTCGTGGACATTAAGTATGGGATAAGGAAAAGCTTGACTTCCCCTGACCTGTTCACTTCCATCAAGGGAGATTCTTTTGAGTTTGGAGTAAAATCAACAGCCCAGGCCTCTTTGTATCTGAAAGGTTGCTCTCAGACAACCAGTTTTTCTGTCACCAATCACCAGAGTCTCTCCACCATGATCAGCTTGTAGTCCAACAGAAGAAATCTCATTAACCCCATTATCATTATATATGTGGCTTCAATAAACACCAACAATCTGCCTCACTCTCCACACCAGCATTCTAATTTCCAATTAACTGGTCGCACTCCCTATTATGTCCTAATGACCAAAGCCTCTCCATCTACAGAAACAATTCCGTTCTTCCCACTGGAATTTATGCTTTGTCATAATTTCTCTAAATGTTCCTTTTTATCCTCTCGCTCTAAAAGAAACTTGGCTTTCTATTAAGAATCTTGTCTCCCCTACAACTCTCTAAAGAGATCCTGTGGTTGCTTTGTACTGGGTCAACTCAGCTAAAGTAAAACTATGATTCTCAAAACTCTCTTCCTTGTAAGGCTCTAGGCAAAAGTTGGCAACAAGAGAAATTTCCATGGGATTTGAAAGACCAAAGTGAAGCAGTAGCCATTATGTTCTGAAGGTCAGTGAAGTATGCCAGGGCCATAGTTTCACTGCTCTCTTGGCTCATCTTATTTTCAAGGGGTAGCATGAAAACCTTCCTAATCACTTTTTTAGTTTCTTCAAGTTCTGTGCCAGGTACATGTGTAGCTCCATGGAGAGAGTCTTCATCTTCTACAGGTCACCCAAGTCTTGTCAATCTTGGAAGCCATGAGAAAGCATCAAGGGAATTGAGGAGATATGCAAGAGGGTGATTATAATGATGGCCGGGATAATTTAAAGAGAGCAAGGAGGAGGAAGAGGACATTCTGGAGATGAGAAAAAGTAAATTGTGATAGTATTAATAAATTACTTGCTCTGATAAAATTGAAGGGCTATTGCAGTGAGGATATAAAAATGCATTGGCTGGAGAGTTGTATGGTGGTAACTGGAGAGTGGGATGCATGAAATTAAGATTTTAAGGTGTGAGGATTCTATTGTTGGTAACAACCAGGCAAGGGTTAACAGTGGAAATTAATGGCTAAGATGGATTAGGAAAAAAAAGCCATTGAAGGAAAAGCATTCAAAATATAGGGTATTAGAACTATTATCTATATGGATATTGAATTTGCCAAGAGTTAATATTGGACTGTAAGTTATGATAAGTGATAGAATGCAAATGCAAAAGAATACATGTGATTTCATTTATATGAACTACAAAGAACAGGCAAAGCTAATCTAATATGAGAGAAACCTGAAGCTATTGCCCTGTGTATGTGTGGCAGGGTGGGGGACAGATGCTGTCTGGGAATGGGCATAGGTGAATTTCCTGGAATGATATAAAAGCTCTGTATCTGATTTGGTGATGGTAACATGGAGGTATAATCTGACAAAACTAATTTAAGTGCACACTTTCATCTTCGCATTTTATCGTATAGAGTATACCTCAATAAGGAAAATATATAAAAACCCCAAAATGTTTAAAGAATTTTAGATATGAAAGAAAGAGAGAGGAGAAAGGGAGAAAAAGAGGCTGGCTTGCCATTGGAGGGAGTGACTGAAACAGGGATGAAAGTGTCAAGATGAAAGCAATAAGGAAAGTAATGGGTGATATAATATGAGAAAATGAAATTTGAAATTTGAAAATGAGATGGGGGACAGAGGTTAGGGAAGAATAGGGAATCTAATTGTAACCAATAATGACAAAGAAAACACCTAGCTGACTTCTAAACCCAGTTTTAGAAGGTCTGTTGGAGTATATAAAAAGCTACCAGGAACAGTTGAGGTTCGGTTAAGTAAGCAGAAACATTTAGTGATGAGTAACAAAGGAATTTAGAATATGGATCAGTTTTTACACATTGGCCAGAACTGGTGAAGGAGCTTATGGAAGGGTCTATCTCTGCATCTGGGGGTGGCTAAGAGTCACTGTAGGTCCCAGTGCTCATAACTGGGAGAAAAAGCTTGATGGGGAGAAAACAAGTAAAACTGGAATGCATGAAGATAAACCAGAACCTATATATTTGTCATTGTCTTGACACCTTGAGAGTGTAGTTGATGGGAAGCAGCAGGAAGATGGAAAAATCTAAAACACCATCCACTTAATCGATGACTCAAGACTGGAAAAAGACAAAACCATGCTGAATGACTTACTTTCAAATTCATGGTAAGGGGCCTTAGGTAGATTCTGTGGCAACCATATAGTTTTCTGGTCCATGTGCTCTTCCACTCTCCCATAATACTATTTTATACTTATTCATCTCTACTCAAATCTGTAACACTTCTGATTTTCAATTTCAACTTTTGTTTTTAGTTCCTACTTCACTGAGAAAATGGATCAAAAGTGATCGAAAGAAAGCTTCCACAAACTTACCACTGCATCTATTCATTTATTCTATCTGTGGTCTTATGCTCTCTTCTCCCTTAAGCTACAATCTGAAGGTTGAAACCTACATTTTAAAATAAATCTCATTCCATTTCTCTACTCAAAGGCACTATTTCAGTAATTTTGTATCCTTTTTCCCAAATTATCAATTTTTCTTCTCTAATAGGTCATTCTCATCAGCATACAAATACTTTTGTCTTTTTCATCTTAAAAACAGAAAACATAGAATGAATGTGTTTCTCTTCCAGCTATTATCCCACTTACCGCCCTTCTTTGTGGTGAAGCTTTTCAAAAAGAATTGTCTATATGTAATTATTGTCTCTAAATCCTCTGCTTCCATTCTCTCAAAGACTTAATTCCAATTGGGCTTTAATTCCCATGGCTCCTATGTACTGCTCTTATTAAGGTCTCATCCAAAAAGAGATCATTCCTTTTGGGTCTATAGCATTTCTGTAAGTTTTATGAGAAGAGACACTGACCACCTTTGTTCTAGAATATGTTTTAAGGATGTCTGTGTAGCAACCAATCTTGAAAGATAGAACTAGTGTGTCTCCATGAGGATAAAAGTCAAGTAGGATTACTGCTTATTATAAAAGAATGGGATACCCTAAACTTAGGGATTTTTTGCGCTAATGCAACCCACTGTCTGTCTACTCATCACTGGGTCCTCTATATCATCCTGTGAGAAGTGAGGCTTGAGGACAAATATTGACACTGTATTCCATGGTTCATTTATCCATCAAGTCTCTGTTCAAACTTAAACTGAGAGATGGTTTCAATGAATACCCCTTTCATTTGAAAGTATCATGGTGGGGAACCTGGGTAGTACAGTCAGTTAAGCATCTGACTCTTGGTTTCTGTTCAGGTCATGATCTCAGGATCCTGAGATTGAGCCCCATATTGGACTCCATGCTCAGTGTGAAGTCTGCTTAAGACTCTTTCTCCCTCTCCTTTTGCCCCTCCCCACTGCTCTCTCTCTTAAATAAATAAATAAATCTTGTGTTTTTTTTTTTTTTAAAGCTATCATCATCACACTCTTTATGCTCATTTTCCTCCCAGTACTTATCACATGTTCCACCTTATATCATTTACTTATTTAGTATGTTTATTGCTCATTGTCTGCCTCCCTCATCTTCTTGGAGACAGAGATCTTTTTCTGTTTTGTTCACCAACATATTCCTAGTGTCTAAAACAGGATCTGTCTCATAGTAGCTATTCAATAACTATTATGTTAAAAGAATAAGTAAATTTACCTTTTAATCTTTCCTAGATTTCTACCACTGGCTTTTTTTTTTTTTTTTTTTAAGTAGGCTCAACACCCAGTGTAGGAGCTCAGCAGAGCATGAACTCACAGCCCTGAGATGAAGACCTGAGCTGAGATCAAGAGATGGATGCTTAACCATCTGAGCCATCCAGGTGCCACTCTACTAGTAGCTTCTTTAAATTTTGCTGTGAATATTCTCTATGCACTTCAGTCAAGGTTTTGAAAATTCATTCAAATACAGTGGATAACTGAACATAATTAAAAAAAAAAAAAGAAATCTGCATGGAAGTTTCCTCCATGAAAAAAAACTCATTCAAAACAAAGTAAATTTTAAGGTTTAATGTAAGATATAAACATTGAAAAGGACTTGTCAAATTTTCTAGCATTTTTATTTTTCTCTGGTTAAATCTTACATATTTGATAACATTTGAATTTGTCCCATGGTCATGATCTAAAACAATAGAAATTTCTACTTTCAACAGAAATTGAGCACATCAATCTCTGTTCCACAGGTGTTGATCCCAAAGGCACTCTTTAATAAACATCCTGCCTGCTAACCTCCATTTAGGAATTTGCTTCACAGGCAACCTAAACTGATCCGTGATACTTGATACTAGGAATGTTTTGAGAAAACAGGTGTTAAGATTGGGTTTGGAGGTGCATCACTCACTTTCTGCTGGCAATGAGGACCTCCTAACCAGTAGAAGATAGAACAGAGATAGCCCCAGCTATTTAGCCCCTCTGTCTAATTGTTAAAAACTTTTATCAGTAGTGATTTGATATGGCATGCCAATGAAGGGACTGAATTAGCTGTTCTGATGTATTGTGAGTCTAATAAATATGGAGGAAACTGTAAGTTAAAGGTTAATGAGATGCTAATATGGCTCATCCTTCTGTATTGAAATGCCCAACTCTTTTTTGCTTGGAGATAATCTAGAGGCATTTTTCATTTAAGACATATTCTTTTCTCAGGATCTATTCTTATTCCCTACTAAGTCACTGGGTCTATATCTAGGCTCACTCATAGAATAGCCCAGTTGGGAATGATAAAGGAGGAAAATGACTCTATCCAAAAGGACTCTCAAGACTTTGCCAGTCGTATGCCAACAAAGCCAAGAAAATATGTGTTGTATTTAAATTTGAGGGCTTTTGACCAAAAGGGCAAATGTGTAAAGTTGGATAAGTAAAAATTTATTAATTTGATATCATTCTCCCACCATACTAGATTAACACCTTGGTAATGACACTAGGAGATGGTATAAATTTACTTTTAGGATGTCTCCTAGAAGCATCAAATAATCAATAGCCTATGTTAACTTAAGTTGAAATGCCAGATATCACTTTGGCAGAAGGGAAAGACTGTTTAAAACCTGAGGGAAGTGGGCATGTTATGTAAGGCAAAGAGATATACCAGGTGATTATGTGTCATGGAAAGACCCAGAGGGTAGACCATTTATTAATGCTATAAAGAATGTACTCTTGAAAAAAAATGTACTATTGAAAGGGTGACCAGAATCACTAATATTAGTGTCACTAGTTTTCCTCTGTAGGACAAGGCTGACAATAAGAGAGGGTACTAGAGAATTAGGGTAACTGATAACAATAGGGATGATAGGATTCTGGAAAAATAGAGGCCATTTGATAGAATTAACTATTAGAAGTTAGATAGAAACAATTTTCATATTTCATGGTAGAGTAGAAGGAGAAGCAAGGGCTCTACAAATTTAATATAACATGATGACCTTAGAGTAAAATAAGTGAGTAGGAAACAATGATACACTCATTTTGTAACATCAAAGGAAACTAAAGATAGGTGATTATAAGTCTGCGGGCAATTTCTCCAATATAAGGGTATAATTTCTTTCCCAATTTCTATGTCTGAGCTACTTTTTGGATCTGGAGCCCACTCTGTAAAGATGAGGCCACTTCCCCTGGAATAATGACCCTGAAAGATGATGGCAGGTATACCTGGTAAAGGTTTCCATCTTTCCCCAAAGGGACCTATTGCCATTTTCTTGGATGGAATTATATGTTAGGGAAAGAGAAATGCACAAACATTTCAAGAGCTACAAGGCACAAAATTTGAGTTGTTGTTAATACCTTGAGACTGAAAACATGATCATAGGCCCCTGCCAGAGATAGGGCACATATAAGACAGGTAAAATATGAAGTCATGATAAGCATCCAAGCATAGTGGGTCCACTTGTTCTGTGAACCTACCCAAAGACCATTTCTATGGTTTTTGATTGTATATTCAGAATATAAATAATTAGTATTTGGCAAAACACCACCACTGGGTTCTTATGGGGGTTAAATCTATCACAGCTGGGAAGGCCCAGTGGAAGTCTTTGAAATTGACCTCCTTTCTTCTCCAGTCTAGCCAAGAAAGACATCAAAACAAATATTTTGCTCCAAAGGGACTGTAATAATCAGTGCCAATCTAAAACATCTAAAGCATTTAGGACTGGTGGTTTCTATCATACTTCCACTTAAGTTATCAGTTTGGTATCTTTGCAACAATCAGAAGGATCCTAGAAAATGACTAATTTTCCACCAAATTCAATTAAAAGAAATCCTCAATTGCATCTGCTATGCTATATATGCTCTATTTTTGCTAGAAGAGATTAATATGCCCTCAGGCACATGATATGTAGCCACTGACTTAACAAATGTGTTATTTTCCATTCCTAGTGAAGAAAGCGGGTCAGAAACAGTTTAAATTTACACAGAAAGGCCAACAGTATATATTTACAGTTTTGTTGCAGGAATATATTATTTTTCTTATCCTTTACCATAATATTGCCCCAAGAGATCTGTTCTGTCTGGACATTCTACATGACATCACACTGATACAAGACTTCATGCTGATCAGCCAGCAAAAGCTGGCTATTGTGTTGGAAATCTTGGTAAAAATGTGAGAGATAACCTTTATAAAGCTTTAGAAGCCTACTTCATCAGTACAATTTTTAGGGGTCCAGTGGTTACGGCCATGCTTCAATAGTTCATCAAAGGCAAAGGACAAAGGACATATTACTGTCAAATTTGAGAGCCTCTCAGAGCAGGAAAGGGCTCTGCCACAGGTCTGGTCTATGCTACAAACTTCCCTGCAGGTTGGGTTCTATAACCCTGCAAACCCTATGGAACTAGTCATTGTAGTGGTAGGAAAAGATGCTGTCTAAAGAAAATCACAGTTTAGATTGCTAAGTTTCTACACAAAATCATGGCATCTTTAGCAGACAACTGTATATCTTTGAAAAACCACTTCCAGGCCTGCTACTGGGTGCTGGTAAAGACAAAATATCTGACCATGAAGTACTGCAGTGCACTAAAAAATGGCTCCCTTAGAGATACCCACATTCAAATTCCTGAAACCAATAAATGTTCTTATATGGCAAACTCTTAGCAGATGTAATTAAATTAAGAATTTTGAAGTGGGGAGATTATTCTGGACTATCTGAGTGGGTCCTAAATATAATGATATGTATATTTGTACTAGGGAGGCAGAAGATTTGACATAAACAGAGGAGGAGGAGGCAATGTAACCATGAAGGCAAAGATTGGAGTGATGAAGCCACAAAGCAAGGCATGATGGTCACTGCCAGGAACTGAAAGGTAAAGAATAGATTCTTTTGTAGAGCCTCTTAAAAAAGCACGTATTGCATGGAGCACTGGGTGTGGTGCATAAACAATGAATGCTGGAACACTGAAAAGAAATAAAATAAAATAAAATGGAAAACTAGGAAAAAAAAGTATGATCTTGCCAACACCTTGATTTTGGCCCACGGTTACTGATTTCAGACTTCTAATCTCCAAAAGTATGAGAGAATACATGTTTTCTTTAAGCCTCACATTTGTGAGAATTTGTGATAGTAGGCATAGGAAATGAATACAAGTACTGAGTGACCTGGTAGCCATAACTACTCATTATGAGTTGGTTTCTGTCAGAACTAAAAAGTCATCAGGTTGGGCAGGCCCAACAGCAATCTACTGTTATGTGGACGTGGCACACTTGGGTTGAATTATGAGCAGGACTAGAGGGCATAGGAGCAGGTACCCAAGACTCTCATGTCACTTGTCACTGTTGAACTAGTACCTCTCCTTTAGCTTATACCTATAGACATTTGGAGGATCTATGAACTAAGGCTGAATTTGCTTTACAAATGGGTTAGCTCAATAGATTCAAGTTGAAAATGGAGGGCAACCACAGCACAGCCCTACTGATGGGTGGACACTAGAAGATATATCAGGATTAATGTAGTTGTTCATTTACTCTGGTGTGGAGAGAAGTGGCACAAATATAAAACATATTAACACTCATGGACATTAGTGATTTGCTTGGCCGGTCAGGTACATGATATACAGCCTAGTCTCCTTTGTCAGAGTCCAAGAATGAGAAAGAGTAGAAGATTGGAAAAGTATATTTGGGCTAAAAGTATGAGGTTGGACATAAGGGAATGGGCACAAAATGTGAATATTTCTATCACATGCTAATTCACCCTCAGTGAGCATCCACCAGAGAAGAGACAACAACTTGACAAAAGATTTGGCCAACCCTTCCTGATTAGATTACAGGTAATGGCTGATCTCAGGCTGACTTGTAACTACTCAGAAGGGACCTTCTAGCTCCAGTATCCCCCATGGGGACAGCTGAAGCTCTCATTTGTCCAGCATCAGAGCTAAATTTCTTTCTCTGTTCATTCTTGCTTCTCCACCGTTCCACAGACAACCCTTAATAAACATCTTGTGTGCTAAACTCCATCTCAGAGTCTGCTTATCAGAAAAGCTAATTCACAATAGATATCTTTAAATATATATTGATAAAAATGATAAAAGATTGATAAACATGATAAACATGATTTTAAAAAATAAAGAAAATAGGTAAAGGGAACTCAGCTACACGATCAAGCAAAATAATATTCCATTATAGGGATTCCAGGGGAAGAACAAAGAAGGGAGGCAGAAAGTTTATTTTAAGAAATAATTGCTGAAGACTTCCCTGATCTGGGGAAGGGAACATTCAGAGTCAAGAGGCACAGAGAACTCCCAACAAAATCAACCAAGGAGGTCTACACCAAGATACATAATAATTAAAATAGCAAAAACTAGTGAAAAACAGAATTTTAAAAGCAGCAAGAGAAAACAGTTACATGCAAAAGAAACTCCATAAAGCTATCAACTGATTTTCAGCAGAAACTTTGTAGGCTAGAAAAAAGTGGCACGGTATTTCAAAATGATGAAAGGGAAAAAACTGCCACAAAGAACACTCTTTCCAGCAAGGATATCATTCAGAACAGAAGGAAAGATAAAGTTTCCCAGACAAACAAACATTAAAGGAATTCATCACCAGTAAACTAGTCTTGCAAGAAATGTTAAAGAGGATTCTTTGAATGGAAAGGAAAGGCTATAATCAGGAATAAGAAAATTGTGAAAGGAAAAAATTTCACAGGTACATATAAACATAATAAAAGTAGATTAATCACATAAAACCAGAATGTAAGTTTAAGCACTAAAACAGTAAAACAAATATATCCATAAAAATCAGTCAAGGGATTTACAAAATGATGTAAAGTATGACACTGTAAATCTGAAATGTGGTGTGGGAGGAGTATATATTTTGGTCATTTTAGAAGGGGTTCAAACTTAAGTGACTATCAGCTTAATATAGGTTGCTATATGCATTTCACCACAAATCAAAAACTGGTAATAGAGCTGCAAAAAAATAAAGAGAAAGGAATACAAACATATCATTAAAGAAAGTCACCAAATCACAAGAGAAGAGAGCTAGAGAAAAAAACAACAACAACAGAGAACTACAAAACAACCATAAAACAAGTAACAAAATAGCAATAAGCATATGCCTACCAATAATTATTTTGACTGTAAGTAGACTAAATGCTCCAATCAAAAGATATAGGGTGATTGAATGGATAAAAAGGCAAGACTCATCTACATGATGCGTAAAAGAGACTCACTTCATACCTAAAAATAGATGCAGATTGAAAGTGAAGGAATAGAAAAACACTAATCATGCAAATGGAAGCAAAGGAAAAGCTGAGATAGCAATGCTTATGTTGGACAAAATAGACATTAAAATAAAGAGTATAACAAGAGACAAACAAAAGTACTACATAATGATAAAGATAACACTCCAACACGAAGATATAACAATTATAAATATTTGTGCACTCAATGTGGGAGCACCCAAATATATAAAGCAACTATTAACAGACATAAAGGAAGAAATCAATAGTAATACAACAGTAGGGGACTTTAACAACTCATTCACATCAATAATAGATCATCCAGATAGGAAATCAATAAGGAAACAGTGGCTTAGAATGACACATTGTACCAGATGTATCTAATAGATACAGAACTCACTATCCTAAAACAACAGAATAGTTTCTTTTCAAGTACACATGGTACATTCTTCAGAATAGATAATGTTAGGCCACAAAACAAGTCTCAACAAATTTTAAAAGATTGAAATCTTAGGAATTTTTTTCATCCACAAGAGTATGAAGCAAGAAATCAATCACAAGAAATCTGGGGAGAACACAAATACATGGAGGTTAAATAACATACTGCTAAATAATGAATGGGTTAATGAAGAAATCAAAGAAGAAATTAAACAAATAGATGGAGATAAAAGAGAATGAAAACAAGGGTCCAAAAATCTTTGAGATGCAGCGAAATCTGTTCTAAGAGGGAATTTTATCCTACGTCAAGAAGCAAGAAAAATCTCAAATAAGGAACTAACTTTTACACCTAAAGGAGGTAGAAAAAAAGTACAAACAAAGTCCAAAGCCAGTAGAAGAAAAAAAATAATAAAGACTAGAGCAGAAATAAATGAACTAGAGACTAAAAACAATAGAACAGGGATGCCTGGGTGGCTCAGTTGGTTAAGCGGCTGCCTTTGGCTCAGGTTGTGATCCCAGCATCCTGGGATCGAGTCCCACATCGGGCTCCTTGCTGGGCAGGGAGCCTGCTTCTCCCTCTCCCTCTGCCTCTGACTGCCACTCTGTCTGCCTGTGCTCACTCTCTCTGACAAATAAATAAATTAAAAAATCTTTAAAAAAAAACAAACAAACAATAGAACAGATCAATGAAACCAGGAGCTGGTTCTTTGAAAAGTTCAACAAAATTGTTAAACCTTTACTCAGACTCATTACAAAATTAAAAAAAGACAGATGACTCAAATAAACAAAACAAAAAATGAAAGAAGAGAAATAACAACCAACACCATAGATATACAAAAGATTATATGCCAACAAATTGAACTATCTAGAAAAAAATAGGTAAATTCCTAGAAACATATAACCTTCAAAAACCAAATCAAGAAGAAACAGAGAATTTGAACAGACCAATTACTGGCAATAAAATTGAATCGGTAATTTAAAAACTCCCAATAAACATACGTCCCAAACCAGATACCTTCACAGGTAAGTTCTACCAAACATTTAAAGAAAAGTCAAGGGGCACCTGGGTGGCTCAGTGGCTTAAAGCCTCTGCCTTCGGCTCCGGTCATGATCCCAGGGTCCTGGGATGGAGCCCCACATCGGGCTCTCTGCTCAGTGGGGAGCCTGCTTCCTCCTCTATCTCTCTCTGCCTGCCTCTCTGCCTACTTGTGATCTCTGTCTGTCAAATAAATAAATACATTCTTAAAAAAAAAAGAAAGAAAACACTCCATTAAAAAAAATAAAAATAAAAAAATAAAGAAAAGTCAATACATTTTCCTCTCAAAATGTCCCAAAATAGGGGCACATGGATATCTCAGCTGGTTAAGCATCTGACTCTTGATTTTGGCTCAGTTCATGATCTTAGGGTCTGGGATTGAGCCCCATGTCAGGTTGTGTGCTCAGTGTGTAGTCTATCTGCGATTCTCTCTCTCCCTCTCTCTCTTTTCTTACCCTCAATAAATAAATAAATAAATAATAAATAAATAAAATAAATAATAAATAAAATAAAAAATAAATAAAATATAAATAAATAATAAATAAATAAAACAAATAAATAACAATAAATAATCATAAATAAATAATAAATAAAATCTTTGAAAAAATTGTTCCAAAAATAGGAGGAGAAGATTTCAGATTTATTTTATAAGGCCAGCATTACCCTGATACCAAAACCAGATACAGACACTTCAAAAAAAAACCCCATAAAAAAAACAATAAAACCAAACAACTACAGGCCAATATATCTGATGAACATAGATGCAAAAATCCTCAACAAAATATTAGCAAATTGAATCCAACAATACATCAAAAACATAACTCACCACGATGAAGTGTGATTTATTCTAGGGATGCAAGGATAGTTCAATATTCACAAATCAATTAGTGTGATACATCACAATAACAAAAGGATAGAAACCATATGATCATTTCAATGGATGCAGAAAAAACATTGGAAAAAGTACAACATTCACTCATGATAAAAAGTTTTAACAAAGTAGGTTTAGAAGGAACATATCTCAACATAATAAAAGCCATATATGAAAAACCTACAGTTAACATCATACTCAATGGTGAAAAAGTGAAAGTTTTTCCTCTAAGATCAGGAATAAGACAAAGATGTCCACTCTCATTTTTATTAAATATAATACTGAAAGTCCTGACCACAGCTGCAGATAAGAAAAAAGAAACACAATTCAAATTAAAAAGAAAAAAGTAAAACTGTCACTATTTGCAGATGACAGTATTTTATATATGGAAAACCCTAAAGGTTCCACCAAAAAACCACTAGAACTAATAAATTCAGTCAAGTTGCAGGATACAAAATTAATATATAGAAATCTGTTGCATTTCAACACACTAATAATGAAGTAGCAGAAAGATAAATTAAGAAAACAATCTTATTTACAATTGCACCAAAAATAATAAAATACTGAAGGTAAACTAGCTAAGGAGGTAAAAGACCTCTACTCCAAAAACTATAAAATACTGATGAAAGAAACTGAACACAACAAGACACAAACAAATGAAAAGCTATTCCATTCTCATGGACTGGAGGAACGAATGTTATTAAAATGCCCATGCTGGCCAAAACAATCTACAGACTTAATGCAATTCCATTAAAATACCAACAGCATTTTTTGCAGAACTAAAAAAAATCTTAAAATTCAATGGAACTAGAAATGACCCCAAATAGTCAAAGCAATCTTGAGAAAGAACACAAACCCAGATTTCAAGATATACCACAAATTTGTAGTAATCAAGACAGTATGGTACTGGCACAAAAACATACACGTAGGTGAAGGGAACAGAATGGAGAGTGAAGAAATAAACTCATACTTTTATGATTTATTAATCTACAAAAAAGGAGACAAGAACATGCAATATTAAAAGTCTCTTCAACAAATGGTGTTGGGAAAACTGAACAGCTACTTGCAGAAGAATTAGACTGGGTTACTTTTATATACCAGACACAAAAATAAACTTAAGGTGGATTTAAGACCTCTATGTGGGACCCAAAACCACAAAATTCCAAGAAGAAAACCTAGGCACTAATTTCTTCAACATCAGCTACTGCAACATTTTTCTAGATATGTCTCATTTCGCAAGGGAAAGAAAAGCAAAATTAAACTGTTGGAAGTATATAAAAATAAAAAGCTTTTACACAGCCAGGAAAATCATCGGCAAAACAAAAAGCCAACCTACTGAATTGGAGAAGATATTTCTAACTGGTTTATCTGATAGGGGTTAATATCCAAAATATCTAAAGAACTTATACAACTCAATAAAAAAAAATCCAATTTAAAAATGGGAAGACATACAAATAGCTAATAGACACATGAAAAGATACTCAACATCACTCATTATCAGGGAAATACAAATCAAAACTACAATGAGATATCACCTCATACCTGTCAGAATGGCTAAGACAGGAAATAACAGATGTTGGCAAGGATGTATAAAAAGGGGAACTCTCATATACTGTTGATGGGAATGCAAACTGGTGCAGCCACTCTGGAAAACAGTATGGAGGTTCCTCAAAAAGTTAAAAATAGAACTACCCTATGACACAGCAATTACATTACCATGTATTTTCCCAATGGATACAAAAATACTGATTCAAAGGGGCACATCATCCCAATGTTTATAGCAGCATTATCAACAACAGCCAAATTATGGAAAGAGCCCAAATGTCCATCAGGTGATGAATGGATAAAGAAGAAGTGGTATACATACAATGGAATATTACTCAGCCATCAAAAAGAATGAAATCTTCTATTTTCAATGACATGGATGAAGCTAGAGTGTACTATGTTATGTGAATTAAATTAGTCAGAGAAAGAAAAACACCATATGATTTCACTCATATGAATTTTAAGAAACAAAAAAAGCAAACAAATTTAAAAAGAGACAAATGAGAAAACAGACTCTTACCTACAGAAAACAAACTGAAGTGCCAGAGGGGAGGTGGCTGGTGGGTGAAATAGGTGAAGGCAATTAATTACTCTTGTGATGAGCACTGAATAATATATAGAATTGTGAAATCATTATATTTACACTTGAAATGAATATAACACTCGATGTTAATTCTACTTGAATTAAAACAAGTTTATAATTTAGTTGAAAAAACAAGATTGAAGAAAATGATAAAAGCTATATAAGTTCAGTGACTGTTTAACTAAATTAGTGTTTTCTTCATCAGTATGAAATATGAAAACAGTATGACATATATGTTCATGACACATTATTTATTCTGCCTATGTCAAGAATATGAGTTTAAGAATTGCTTGTAATAATTCTTTGGTCCACTATGTGTCCACAGGTTAGAGACTTGACTAGAGGTATCACATAGTTACATAGGTATTTTCATCTACAGTATATAATGTAATTATCTGTTAAATAAAACATTGCTCCATGTCACTAGATAGATAAATAATAGCCTCCATATAACATCCAGATACCATGAAGGAATTCAGACTCAAAATTTATTGTGTATGGCACAAGATTCAATCCTGTATTTCACACTGAAAGACCACTTGAAACAACACAGCCTAGTAGAGATTGAGGCTGATAGCAGCAGCAGAGAGCGGAACAGCTGATGGAGCCCTAGGCTGGGGTTATTTTGAACAAAAATTTCAAACACATTACTAAAGAAG
This sequence comes from Enhydra lutris kenyoni, assembly GCF_002288905.1. Classification (NCBI taxonomy): domain Eukaryota; kingdom Metazoa; phylum Chordata; class Mammalia; order Carnivora; family Mustelidae; genus Enhydra; species Enhydra lutris. Next base: position 21,847,811 of record NW_019154095.1, on the reverse strand, counting down.
AAGACAGTGCAAAGAATACCAGCTTGTCTAAATAGCAGCTAGACTTGTAAATCAAAGGGTAAATTTATGTGTAGATCACTGAAGAAATTATAGCACAATTGTTGGCCTTTTCAGTGGAAATCGTTAGTATAGTCCATCAGCCATAAAAAATGGTGATGTTTAGACATTCTCATATCTTGATTTCCAAACCCAATAAAAAGTAAAGGTTATAACTGGTTAATTGATTGCTATGAAGGGAAATTATATATTTTATATTATAGATACAAAATTGATTTCAGGTTGATCTATTGCAATCATTTTTTTTTAACTTGATAGTTAGTGTCTTTTTTTCCTAACTGGATAGTTCAATGCCTGAAGTTAAGACTCTCAGTTTATATTTATAGTAAACTTCATTATACATTCTTAGTGCTGTTCCAGTACCAAATGTTCAATAAATATTTAGGGATTCATTTTTTAAAGTTGATGCCTCAACCTGAGATTCATACAATGAAATGCAGAATCTGCAGTCAGACCGAGGTAGAATTTTTAGCTCTCTAATGCATTGTGTGACTTTGCATAAGTTACTTAACCATTCTAATTCTTACTGTTCTAAGAATACCTACCTTGCAGAACTTTTATAAGGATTAAAGATTATACTTACCAAGCCCCTTTCACTGTGCATGGGACACAATAGAAGTTCAAAAAATGGTGGCCACTGTCAACAGTTTTGTCTTTTTTTTTTTTTTAAGATTATTTGGTTATCTTAGAGAGAGAAAGAGAGCACATGTGAGTAAAGGAAGGAGCAGAGTGAGAAGAAGAGAGAGAATCCTCAAGCAGACTCCCCACTGACTGTGGAGCCCTTTGGGGGTTCCATCCCATGATCCTGAGATCATGACCTGAGCCAAAACTAAGAATCAGACACTTAACAGATTGAGCCACCCAGGCACCCCAGCTTTGTCTTTTTTATAATGTATTATAGGACTCAGTGAAGAGAAGAAAGGATTATCACTAGAGAGTCAACTCCTTTTTTTTTGGTATTTTTGCATATTTTGCATATATGCAATGACAAAACATCATATAGATATCATTATTAAGTCATATCTTTAAACATTTATATAATTTGTGTCTGAAGTAATCTGTGAAGTCATCACATCAAATATCCTACTCAGTACATTCTCTATGACATCCTTAGGACCACCCAGTTCCCATTTGAACACGTCCAGAAGGAGGGCCCCTACCACTACCAGTGTTCAGTTTGGGGGTAGCTTTTAACATAAGAATATTTCATCTTTAATGTTAAAAGGAAGATGATGATTTTGCACTCACCTGCCCTAATCCTGCCTTCTGGAACTGTATGAAGAAGCTTCTAGTGCATACAAGTTCTTTAAATAATAAGATGGAACTAATATTGGATAATAATATTACAGCAGCTAATATTAACCAGCATATTAATATTGCCATAAGGGTGGTCAGTCAGGAGAGACTTCAAAGTGTGGGCATTTCTTAAGTTGGTGCTAACTCCAACTGCCCTTCATCTCATCACTCTACCCAAATAGGACTGAGACACCTCTCCTCTGGGCCTCCAATGCCTCCACATATATCTTCAGCCTAATGAATTCCAAGATGGCAGCAGGGGGACAGTCATGTGGTAAGTACTCAATGTGTTTTACAGATAAATTGAGTAATATACAACCAGATAGTTTAGGGGTACAGACATTTCTTTCTAACTCGTTAGATGGCATTAACTACACTAAAGAATATTAAAGCTGTTAATATACAAAGTAACTAAATAATTTAGAGCAGCTAATATATGTAAACTACTTAGAATAGAGCCTAGGGCATTGCGCCTGTTCTTTAGCTAATGTCTCTGGGTTGAAAGGAAGCAAAGAAAGAATGTGCAATGGTCTCTGATTTCTCCAGCCTCTGCCTTGTGAATCATCTGGAGAGAGTATAACACAGAGAGGTTTGGGAGAACTTCCCAAAGATAATCACCCATATTTGGCATATTGTGTATAATGGAGAGGGTATTCTGTGGTTATGGAATAGGTCTATAATTGTCTCTCTTCACTAGAAATCCCGTCTTACCTTAGATAAGCTTACTTGGAACAAAGATGAAACAAATCAGATAAAGGATGTACTGTTTTACCAGAGTAAGAAATCAACACACTCATCCTTACTTGTGCTATCTTGGTCCTACTAGCCCCCTGTCCATTCCTCATTTTTCCCCCTGAAAGCTGCATTTCCCAGGCTTCAGTATCAGCAGGTCTGTAGTTGGGTAGAGTTAATCAGAGGCGCTGCTGGACATTGCAGGGTGATAATGGGGGAGCAGTGGAGAGGGATGCAGTGCAGTGAAGCAGGAAAGGAAAAAAAAAAAAAAAAAACTAGGGTGTTTTCCCCCCTACCTTCTCCTTAGGCAGCAATCTTGTGGGGATCATGCCTTCTTTTTTTTTTTTAATTTAATTTAATTTTTCCGTGTCCCAAGATTCATTGTTTATGCACTACACCCAGTGCTCCATGCACTACATGCCCTGCTTAATCCCTTCTTTGTGGCACTAGCTCCTAATGGACAGCCCTGCCATGATTTAGCTTCATTTGGATATAAATGGCTCCTGCACTTTTCTCTTCATCTCTCCTACTTAGGGGTGAGTGGATTCATGTATGTCTTAATATCTGAGACTACTCACCATTACTTGTTTGGCTTTCTAGCCCTTCCATCATCCATGTAAAAAAGAAATCTCTGCAGTAAATTCCTGCTGTTGTAAATTCTTGTTGAGGATTCATTCTTTCTGACTAAAGCCTATGATACAATATCCTAGTAAAACAACACAAAAGAAAGACAAGTCTTTTCTCTCAACTGTGCCAGCACCAACAGAACCAAAAAACGTTATAATATGATTGTCTGGTCATATCAGAATTAATCTTTTCTACCACATATATCTGATTTGTTTAGGAATAGGCTAGATTCTGATACACTATATTTTGAATACTGAGGCATCTTTAGAAAGAATAATTGAGATTTCTTGTTTTCAAAGCCGGTGTAAACAAAAATGAGAGACCATTTTTACTCTTAGGGTATAAGGAACCATGAAAGCCTTAATAGAACATTAGGGATGTGTAGGTACATATGTATTACTTAGATTAAGCTACATGTGGCAGAAATAAATCATCTCTGCAAATATCAGTGGCTTATATCAACAAAGATATATTTTTTGCTCATCATAGATATCCACTGAAGGTAAGTTGCTGATTGGCTCTAGGTCATCTTTCCTCTGTGATCCAAACTGATACAGTAGCCTTTATCCACAACACTTCCTAAGGAAGAGAGATCCTGTGAGCCACAAAGTAGCTTTCAAAAGTTCTCCTTATATTTCATTGACCATATTAAGGACCAAAAGGCAGGAGTGTATCATGATAATCTCCCCATCAGGAAGGGTACTAGAGTGAGGGAAAGTGGTTTCTTTGGCAGAAAATAATTAGTCATGCTGTGGAGTGAATTGTGTCTCCCTCTGCCCCCCCCCCCACACATATACACAACCTGCAAATTCATACATTGAGGTCCAACTCTAGACCTTAGAATGTGACGGTATTTGGAGACAGGGCCTTTAAAGAGTTAACAAAGATTAAATGCGATCAAGTGGGTGGGCCTAATCCAATCTGATAGCTGTCTTCATGAGAAGAGGAGATTAGAACACACTCATGGGTATCAGGAGCATAAGCCCTCAGAGAAGAAACAACCACGTGAAGAGGAGCAAGAGGATAGCCATCTGTAATTCGTGGAGAGGTCTCAGAATGAATCAAACCAGCTAACATCTTGATCTTCAACTTCTGTCTTGTGAGAGAATGAATTTGTGTTGTTTAAGCCACTCAACCTGTTAGGACATCCCTCGAATACTAAGATAGCAGCTTTTCATGACAATTACCATGAAAATTTTACTGGTTTGTATAACATTATGAAGAAAAGGTAAGAAAGAGGAAATAAAAAAAAAAGGCAGGAAAGCAAGAAGATAATTAAGCCAGTATCATCTTATTTATGAGCTAGAATTCTAGACAATTTGTATGAAAATACCATGTGTATATATACAAATATATTTCTCACTGTATTTATTTCTTCTATTTCCCAAAGTGGAAAGTGGAGTCAATTTTCCAAGTTAGTTCATTGGTTGCAAGTCATTATTTGCAGAATTACACTATCTATAATGAAAATTTGATGTTAGGTTGTAGGCAAAGTTTCATGAGTATCTATCCTAGAAAACTTAAAAATAAACAAAGGTAGTGGGGGAAGGGTAAATATAGCCCTATAGACAATTAGATAGAGGCACACTTAACTTCTGGTCAATGGAATTGGAAAATTCCAATTTTTGAGCACACTATATAATAATTTCCTTGGTAAATAACATTTTAAAAATGTAAGTGAGCCATGTCTTAAGCCTTAATATCCGAGGATTTACATGCTTTGGTGATACAGCTACTGTGTTCCTTAGGGGGGGGAATCACTTTAACTAATAAATAAAAAGATTATAGTGTGTTAAGTCAAAACCCCCTGTAAACCTCTTACTATACCAAAAAAAAAAAGTGAACTAGAACATACAAGAATATAATATATTCCAAAATAAGATACACATTTTGGGTGCTTAAATGTATTTCCTAGGAATTACTGTATTTTTTTATATTATACTCTGCTCAGTGTTCATATTGAATTAGATATTACTAACTGGGTTTTTTCCCCCCTTTAAATAGATTTTTTTCTTACATAAGAGCATAGAACCTATTTGAAAAATCACACAATTACTTAGTCATTCTTTGGGTACAGGCTGCACTTTGGTGTGTTAAAAAAATTCACTTTATTCAGAATGAAATTTCTAAGTAGGAGCAAACAAGTATTGTAGGAATAATTTTAAAGATATCTTTGAAAGCTTGATGTACAGAAAGCCAAAAAATATCTCATTATGTTGTTAAAGTTCCAGAAGTTCTATTCTTTTGAGCTCAAAATGTTCATCAAACTGAGTTATCCTTGTTAGAACAATCTAATTAGAAAGGAATATATTCTAGAATCACTTAAATCTATCAGGGGAGGAGAATTAATGCAACTATATCATCCAGACTTTCAGAGTACATACGTCCTATTAATGCTAATTACATTTATAAAATGCAAATTACTTACTTCCCTTTGCTCTGTGTATTTATGTTAATGTGCCCAATTTAAACTAAGGCAAAAACACACTTAAGCCAATAATCTTCATATAAAACTAAAATGATTAGCTTATTTTACCACTACTCAAAGTAGCTATTGTAGTGGTATTTATCCCAAAATACTCCAAAGCTCAAATTTTCCAGATTGTCTATTTATATATATATTTTCTTTCAACACAATGAAAGTGAAAATATCTGTACAGGGTTAAACAGTTTCTGATCTCAAGGTTTATCTAGGGGAATTTAAAAACTGCTTTTGGGATTTGGCTAAGAGGCTGAGAGATAAACAGAAAACTGAGAGATGGGAAGAATAATATTGATACTAATTAATTGAATCCAAAGATGATATTACCTAAAAATCATCTCAAATGTCACCTTAACTGTGTAAGCACCATACAAAAGACCTAGGGAAACAGTGTAGAATAGTATCTCTGCCTTGGGGAAGACTGATTTGGATTCTGGTCTTAGCTCTGCCCTTTACCATTTCTATAACTTTAAACAAGTTCCTTAGCATCTCTAGCCTCAATTATAAAATGGATCTAGGAAACATACAAATGTCTTAGAGTTGTTGTGAAGAGTGAATAGGATAACTTAAGCCTTCAGGGGTTAGCACAATGCCTGACGATGTAATGATTGCTCAGTAAAATTAGCTATTATTAAAACGTAGCAGCAAATCAAGCATAAAGGGACCCCTCTAAATGCAGTTGTTGGATTGTAGCAGTTGACAATGATCAAAACATTTAAATAGGTAATAGCAAAATAAAGAAGTGAGCCTCATGTATTAGCAAGTAGTCACAGAAAAGAGAGATGGCTTGAAGATAGAGTTAAATGCTCTGCTAACGATGGTTGTGGAGAGGTTGGGCAAGGATGCTCAAGTTTGGAGCGGGATGAAACTGGGATGTGTGTATGTGAGTGTGAAGGAAGAATATAGAGATCATGAAATAAATCCCAAGTTCTAAACTGTCAGCATTTCCTAGTAACTCCACTTAATTTTTTTTACTGTACTCTCTTATTTCTTTGAACACTCAATTTAAAATTTTTCTACTATGACAAAACAAATGCACATATTTACTTGTTACAATATATCACCCCATCCTCTGCAAGCTGTGAGATTATACATTACCTTCAATTTTCCCAGAAATGAAGTTAACTTCCAGAATGCATGCATTTCTATACCTGTTCCATTTGTTACTCTTGTGAAATTCAATTATTGTGTCAATTAAATTAAGTCTCTTTGCCGAGTAAAACCAGAGTTTTTCACTTGCTCTCTGAACCCGTAGCTCCAAACCAGTGCTTTGATTAACTGCCAACAGGACTCTAACTTGAAGAGCAAATTCAGATAAAGCCGGCTTTTTTTTCTGTAATGTTTTTGTGTGAAAGTGACATTTATTCTACCAGCAAGGACAAAGTAAGGGGTGGAATATTTCTATTCAGATAAACTGAGCAGTAATTTGTTTTATCACAGTGCTGTGACACAGGGTTGTACCCCTCATAACCAGCATCAGATGTTTTGATCAAGTAGTTACAAGTTACACATAAATGCCACATCTTCCAAATATAATATTAATAATTCACCATGTTGGAAAAGGATGCTAACTCAGAGGTCAGACCTTATATGAGGGACAGTAAGAAGGAGAAACATAGACCCAACTTGAGACTTTTTCCATCCTCCTTCATAAAGGCAGCAGACACTGCAAAGCTCTTGGGTTTGGCCTTGTCCCCAGATCGTCATGAGCTTGAATCCTACTTCTGTCATTTGCTGGTTAGGTAACATTAGGTAGGGTAGCTTACCTCACTGAAACTCTGCTTACATGTCTGTAAGATGACAAAACCATATCCACTCACCGTGTCAAGAATTGGAGATAATTTTATGAAGTGTTCTATTTGTGATACCTATAGACAAAAGCCAGTACTTAGTGGTAATTTTCTTTTTTTTTTTTCCTCTCATTCCCCTTATGAGGGGCTCTTTCATGACTTGTTGAAGTCAATTCTGTAGTTCACTACCACTTTCATCAAGATCACCTCCCTCAACAACCTATCTGTACAGCAGCCCACTTCTGAATGACTAGTTTAAAATGGATTCTTTCATTTTCCATCTCTAAAGTGATATGTTACATATTTTATTAGTGTTCATATGACTGGTTGCTCATTTTCTCCAAAAGAAAAATAAATAAAAAATAAGAGAAATGAAACATAAAATCCTACTCCAGAAAAATAGACTTCGTAACTGTTTAAGAATATTTACATACTAAGAATATTTTAAAAGGTATTTAAAAACTGATGTACTCAAAGATAAGAATATTTGTAATTATGTATTAGGTTATTAGCATTTTGAAAAAAAGGATGATATATGTAAATATATGTATATATAATGTAAGTACACTGAAATAAGTAAAATGTAGAATTCCTAAGGAAATTGTTTTATAAAGTCATTGAAGAACTTAGATTTTAATAGAACATGGACTATAAAAGGGGAATCTCCATTTTGTAAAGGTTTGAATAGGCAAGTACTACACTTACCATTTCATTCAGCTGATATTAATGACAGAGTTTCTTCTGTCCCTCCCTTTCCACTCCAAAAGAATGACAGAGAATTGGACACAACTCCCTAAGCAAGAATTAGGCATCCATAATTTTAAGAATAACATTTGGATAATTAAATTAAAACTATTTTGATGCAGCTCGGGGAGGAAAGGCTTTTTGTACTGGACATCAACTTAAGGGGAGTTTTAACATGGAAACATTTTTTAAAAGGATCTTACTGACCTGCTTAGAGCAAGTATGATTTCCTCTGTGTGTGTGTATAGATATTGGTAGTGTATTTTAACTTCTAATTTGCTTTGACTATGTCTATAAATATTGTCTCCTTTCTGATAACATACTTGGTCTGCCAAAACAAGTATTTTTACTCTTAAATCTGGCTATTTATGGTAATGTTTTGGTTTTAAGCTATGTTTAAAAAATTTGAGTAACTGATACACATTTGTAACGGATATTTGGCCCTTCATAAGTGCATTTCATATATTTGAGAGATTCCCCAACTTGTGAGCCTTGTTTCTGACACAACCCAGAGCTTTCCTCTGTCTACAGAAACTGAACAGGGCAGATGCTCACTTTCTTAGTCTGGAGAGGAATACATGACCTATGTTCTCTTTTTCAGGGGCACTTGCCTCAGATTTTGAATCTAGAGGTTTTGATTGAAGTATATAGACCTCGCAGAGAATTTGTTCTGGGGCAGATTGTGGCAAAAGTGACAGCAGTATCAAATACAGAGGAATAGACATTCTGTGGTTTTATCACTTCCAGCTTTCTAGCATTGTTATCCAGAACCAACAGTAGGAAAGATATAAACTCAGGATTTAGTGGTGGCATCTTCAGTGTCTGGTGTGGTTTTCATGTGTCATGACTTTAGCTATTGTTCTGATAAGTGACTAATTCCTTCTGGACCTTGCCCATTTTCTTTTCTTTTCCTTTTTTTTAAAAAATAATTTTATTTATTTATTTGAGAGAGAGTGTGAGCATGAGCAGGGGGAGGGGCAGGGGAAGAGGGAGGAGAAGCAGATTCCCTGCTGAGCAGGGAGCCAGATGCAGCCTTGAATCCCAGGATCCTAGGGATCAGGACCTGAGCTGAAGGCAGATGCTTAACCCACCAAGCCATCCAGATGCCTCTGGGCCTTGCCCATTTTCTTTTCTTTTTTTTTTTTTTTAAAGATTTTATTTTATTTTTTTTATTTATTTGACAGAGAGAGATCACAAGTAGGCAGAGAGGCAGGCAGAGAGAGAGGGAAGCAGGCTCCTCGCAGAGCGGAGAGCCCAACGCGGGGCTCGATCCCAGGACCCTGAGATCATGACCTGAGCCGAAGGCAGAGGCTTTAACCCACTGAGCCACCCAGGCGCCCCGCCTTGCCCATTTTCTAAACTGCTTTTTTCCCTCCTTCTTTCCCTCCCACTCACTTTCCTCCTTTTCTTCCCTTCCTTCCCTTTCTTTCCCTTCCTTCCTTCCTTCCTTCTTTGTATTGAGAGACAATTCTCCTTGGATTTTCCACAACTTCTGCATAACCTGGGACTTCTAAACAAAGGGCAGCAAACATGCCTTACGAGTTAGAGATTATGTCTCCCTAAAGGTAGAGAACCCTGGAGATATTCCAGGATGTAAAATTTCCTTCCACTCTAGGGTCTTCTGCTTACTTTTCGGGCTAGAGAGTTCTCTCTCTCTCTCTCTCTCTCTCTCTCAATTTCTCTCTCTTCATATCTATCTATCTCCATCTCTATCTTTTTCTCTCTCAGGAGGGGAATATGTGCAGATGTACCAGTAGGCTATATAAGACTACAGTTTCCTTAAATTTGAGCTTCCTCTCTTGTTATGCAACCCTGCCATATGCACAAGTAGCATCTGGCCTTCATGATGTTGCCCGTGGGAACTGGGCATAGGGAATTGACTCAAAGAAGAACACTAAGCCAAGGTAGAGTAAGGCTAGTACAACCTCTCTCTCCAGCTTATTACAACTAAAAACTCGGAGAAAAGAAAGAAAGAAAGAAACAAACAAACAGCTATCTGAGAATCCCGAAAAGTATAGAAGAGCAGGCATAAAAGGAAGACGGTCAAAACTTGAAGAAACAATTGTATGAGGGTGGTTTTGTTTTTTACTTTTTCTTCGTCTGGAATTGACCTGATGGCAGTCCTAGTTGCAGAATTGTGCAGTGGGCACTGACAGCAAAAACTCCATCAAAAACCTTGTATTTTTATTTCTGGCAAAAGAGCCAGGAAAAATGTCATCGCAGGCAAAGACTATGAATGTAATGCCCATTTTTTTTTTCTCTTATTTCGCTCATGGTCAGCCTGAAGGCAACCCCCATAACAGAACAATACAGTGACAGTGAGGGCAGCTAGAACTGAGAGAAACTCCATCTTTCTGGCCAGAGAAATCAGGAAGAAATGCCCCTGTGGTCTGAAGAGTGTATATGTGTGTGTGTTGTGGGGAAGGGCTCTCTGGTATTTTTTCCTTATCTTTTCTATTGCTGTTTTGTCCTTAGGGTGGCCATAGTCATACCAAACTAACTATATGTTGGCAGCATAAGCAGCTAAAATTCTGAGTGAGATCTCATCTTGCTGGACAGAGATCTGGGGGGGAAAGTCTACTGAGATCTAGGGAGGTGGGCACAATCATGGAGTTGGAGAAGATATGAATCTCAGACTGCACCTATATGGGACAAGTCCAAAGAAACACAGCAAAAGCACTGACACATAACATAAAATAAAATTTCAGACTAGCACCTTAAGGGTACACAAGTAGGAGGACCCAAAACTGTTCTAAGGGCTTTGAAAACTGAACTGACAGTAGAAACATTACCCCAGAAGGCAAGAAAAAACTGTGGTATGAACCTAGCTGATTTGATTATCTGCTAATAGAAATAATAGAATTCTGTAGAGGATTTTAGTAGAACCTAGAATCTCACAACATAGTGTTTAAAAGGCACAGGACACAGTCCAAAATTACTCATCATAGAACCAGGAACATATGACCAATTCTGAAGGGAAAAGAGTACTATTTTAATCCACTGAGTATCTTTTATGTCATATTAGGAGCAAAGTATATGAGAGCGAGTTTTTATTGAGATAGGAGAACAAAGACTTCAAACAATCTTATTCTTTCTTAGAGGTCACTGAGAAATCAGTATATATGTAGTTTATAGCTCTGTCCTTTCCAAAAGACTTTTTAAAAATCTGCTTATTATGAGAATATAACTTTCTTCCTATGCAAGTTTAAACTATACTGGATTGGTTTTTTTTTTTCATCCTTGACTGATAGACATGTTCAGGCAAATATTTCTGAAAACAAACTATAAAGATCAGTTCTTAGTAAGACTTGGAAGTCATTTATTGATGCCAAGAGCAGGAAAGCGCAATAATATTTTTGTCCACAGAAATACGTTTCTGTGTTGGAAGAACTTATAGAATGAAAACCTAATTTCTCACATTATCTTAACATTCAAATAATGCAATTTACTGAAATTCACATCCCTGGTGAGGGTCACAACTGAGATTCAAATCTACTTCTGCCTGATTGCAAAGTCAGTATTGTTTCTCCCACTTTATCATTCATATGCAGAGGGAATGAAATAGTGACCATGTCATGAAATTTAGGTAAATAACCAGGTGAAAATGCAGTAAATTGTTTTTGATTTTGCTTTAGAAATAGACATGGAGTTCATGTATGATTTCAGATATGATTTCATATAACATAACTATATACTAATGTTTGTGTCTGACTGGTGACTATATTCCATCCTAAATATGTGTATTCTGCCTTCCTATATCTGTAATGCACTTAGCATTCCATTGCGTAGAAGTATTTGAACAAATGTTTATAGCATAATGAATTTTACCTTGATCTTTAGAAGTAGAAATGTCAGTACCTGATAATACATGAAACAAAAAAATAAAATTGATATCATTTGCAGTTTACAACTGGAGATTCTTAGGTAAGCTGCTTTCTTGTGTAGGTCCTTATGCCATCTTGGACATCAGTGAAGTGAATTTTATTTCAGAGGAAAAAATTTTGGTTCACTTTGATGTTCCACTTTGAACAGAAAGCTTGGGTTTGGCAAATACTTAAGGAGATTGAGATATGAAAGAGGTTTTGACTAATCTGAACTACTTTTGTCCATAATGGAAGGAATGGCCAGCCAGAGACAAAATTTAGGCCATAAAGCATCTCTGCAAAAATGATTTATTCATAGCAATAGCATAAATTGATGCAAGTATGCTATAGAAACTTTAGTTCAACCTCATGGATGACAAAGTTTTAGGAATCTATTTTATGTTCATTTTTGTGGCCAATTATCCTTGGTCTGAAAATCTTTCACAATTTCTTAGGCTTTAAGTTACAGAAATCACTTAAGGCAGACATTTTGGAACTTTACCATACAAAGGCAAATCAAGTTTTAGGCATAAGTTAGAGAATTTTTATTTTGCTTTTTCCATATGGTATTTGAAATAGGCTAAATACAATTTGGAAAATTCCTTCCAAATATTCCCACTAGAGATACACCAAAGAAATTTTCTCAAAGCTAAGGATTATTTTATATATTTCACATGTATTATTAAGTATTTAAAAATGTGTTTACTACATTTTGGTAACTTGATTGAATAGGGTAGCCTATCTTGATTTTTTCCTTATACACACAGCCAGAAGACACATAGAAATAGGAAATTAATTTAGAAATATTGGACTTTTCCTACTTTCCCATGTCATGAAACAATGTTATTGAAACTTTTTAGAGCCATATGGTACCTAAAAATACAACAGACATTATAAGAATTTAGATAGGTAGATAGATAGATGATAGATAGATAGATGGATGGTAGATATAGATCTCCTCTTTTTAGAAGGTTTACTTGGAAATGTAAAACTTCATGTATTTGGGCATCTGAAGTAAGAACTAAGGATTTTAAGAAATTTAAACTGGCTTATTTGCTTTTGGAATTTGGATAGGTATAACTTTGCAATTTCCATGTAGTGGTTAATCAACAAAGTCAACTATATTTTGTGTGTTTGGTATCTATTTGCTATCTATTCTAACAGGTCACCCCAAAGCTTAGTGGCTTAAGACAGTAATCATTTATCACATGGTTTCTGCTGGTGAGAATTTTAGGGGGGATTTGACTGGCAGTACTCTCTCAACCAGGATCTCTGACCCAGTCACAGGCATATGTTGGCTTGGTCTACAGATACAAGTCTTGACTGAGGCTGAAGTACCCACTTGGAAGACAGCTCCTTCACATGGTTGGCAATTGACATTAGCCATGGATTGGGGGCCGTTCTTCTCCCAGGACTGCTTGGTTGTCTTCACAGCGAGGAGGATGCTTTCTCCAGAGTGAGTGGTCTGAGGGAGAATGAACCAGGTAGAAGCCTGATTCATTTAACCCAGTCTCAGAAGTCATACAAGTCACTTCTGCTGCATAGAACTAGTTGAGACAATTACAATAAAGAAGGAACATAGATCATTGAAGGATAGAATGATGTCAATGTCTGATTGTAATGAGAGCCTGGGCAATGGAATGCAAATTGGTTTAGTCACCTTTGTTAAATACAATTTGCTATCATTCTGAATTTCAGATTCAACCAACAGTGAGCATCCACCATTGCTGTTTTGTATAGGCTCATTTGAACTTTAAAATAACCTTGTGAGCTAGATATTATTTTCTTCACTTTATGCAGAGAAAACTAAGGTTAAGATAAATTGACTAGCTTTTTAAAAAGATTTTTTTTTTTTAATTTGAGAGAGAGGGTTACAGTGAGCACAACAGAGAGAAAGAAAGAGAGAGAGAGAGAGAGTGAGCGCACACCAGCAGGAGGAGAGGGAGAGGGAGAAGCAGGCTCCTGGCTGATTAGGGAGCCCAATGTGGGGCTTGATCCCAGGACCCTGGGATCATGACCTGAGCTGAAGGCAGATGCTTAACAGACTGAGCCACCTAGGTTCCCTAAATTAGCTAGTTTTTTTTGTTGTTGTTGTTTTGTTTTTTGTTTTTTGTTTTTTTAGCTCTTCACATAAGTACTATAGAGGACAGAACATGATGATTTAGGTTAACATGAGTTTAAATTGTTGTTCCATTACTTATTTACTATGAGATTGAAAGCAGTATCAATAATTAGTTGCAAATCACCCTAAACTTTTAGAAAAATACATATTTTGTAATAATAAAATGAAACATTAATATTGTGTTTCACACTCTGCAAGTGCCATTCACTTTATTCACAGTTGTAAATTGTCTGACAGATAGGGAAACTGAGTGAGATTAAGTGATATTCTCATGTCTAGGAAGAGGTGCAGTCAGAAGTATAACTAAGGTCTTTGGACTCTTAGGGCAATGCATATTTGCTTATTGGTATTTTCCATCTTGTTGTTAATTTTGATCAATTGTGTTTAAGCACACTGAAACATATTACAATTTTGATACTGTGAAATAATTTGATGCTCAAAAATGTTCAAAGAATACAGAAAATGGGCAGATTTTAAGAAATTACTTGTTTTCCATTATTTAAGAGTGTGAATAAAATTAAATTAGTGTTTTGAGGCAAAATATTAAGAGAGTATTCAAAATTAGAGACTCATAAATAGTTCTGTTTGGTTTAAAAGATTTTTCTAATTATTGGTATCATGGTAATTGTATTAGTTATATTATATGAATGAAGACTAGTAGGTCATTGCAAAGTTCCAAGGGTAAAACTTTCCAGCCACTGGCTTATATCAGTTATTTCATATGATAGAAGCAATAGAGAATGAAAGCTTGAGGCTCTGCTCTAGTCAGTACCTGCTTCTGTTCACTACATTTCTGAGGTTTTATTTTTCCGAATGTATTTGCATGTTTTTAAAATTTTTTATGGGTAATGCCATCCTGAAAGAGATTCATGATTTTAGTCTGTGGCTCTTATAGGTGCTTAGAGTTCAACTCCTTAGTTTGAGTTGGAAGGATGCAAAAATGATAAGGATTTTAACTTTTCCTTACCCTGTTTCAGAATTCTGAAAGCATTAAGAAAATGTACTGCAGATGAGATACATTAGGACAATCATCTTCTATTAAAATCTAAAGCTCTACCTAGATTTTTAAAGTATAGGTATAGCTCAAAGCAGGTCTGGCTTTGAGATGATAGAAAGAGGCAAAGCTTGTCTCTGTGTCCTTCCAGCCATGCTCTTTGGGCAGTCCCAGATACCAGACACCTTATTTCTTCATGGAAACCATTGTCTATATTTCTAGTTTTGTATTTTCTTCTACATCCATATCTTCAAGAACTCAGGAGAGAATACCTCCTTTGAATCCTAACTGATTCAACTTACATCTGCTGATGTATCTGTTGATACATAAAAGGAATACACTCTACTGGGATAACATGGTGATTCTAATCTGAATAGGTAATGCTAAAATTGTAGTATGAGAAGTAGACAGAATAATGGCTCTGCAACCAGCTAGATTTCTGCTTTAAGCTCTTTGTACACATTACTAGCAAGCTGTTTAATTTTTCTGAGAATCAGTTTTCTGTGAAATGGGGTTGTTGTGTGGACTGGAGACACTGCACAGGAAGTGTCAGCACAGTGTCTGGCACAGTCTTAGGGACTTACTAATTGCAGGTTATCATTTCTGTTGATGATCTCAGGAATTTGAAATAAGCCAGTGGTGAGACATTTGTGGTCTTAAAAAACACTTAACAGCCAGTCTGCTCATACAAGTCCACTTTGATTAAACAAGGGTGCTTTATTATCAATAATGCCTCAGGAAATTGAATACATTCTATGGCTAGGCATGATCTTTTTTATAATAACAGTTTTTGAATTTAGTATAGGGCTTACAGATATTATTATTATCCCCATTTCAATTTGATAAAATCGAATGTGGCAGTCAGAGTCCTGTCAGAAGATACAAGGCTCATTCAATTTGAATAATGCAAGAAGAGTTTAATAAATATGCTATTTAATATTGTGTGGTCAGTTATGAGGAAACAACAAAGGACAGCCCTATAACTCAGAGCTAGGAACAGCAGAAGCCGTTGGTCCCTTCTGTCCTGAAGGATCAAATAGTGGTGGGAAGGGGTTATCTGAATCCAGAGAGAGAGGACTGCCTGCCTAGATTTTGATCTGGTTCAGGAATGCAGCCAACCTATAGGGCTTTAGTAGGGATGAAGCCAGGAAGTAAAAATCTAATCATCTTCTCTCTCTCTTTGGTCTATTACTGTTGCTATCATAAACCACACTCAATTGGAAGCTGGAGGTCAAGGAAGCTCACTAACACAGTTCATAATAATATTCTCACTGAGTTACAGAGTAGAGTGGGGAAGGACCAATGAATCTGAAGGGGCACATGGAAGTTATCTAGAACACTGCATTTTAAGAAGGTCAGCTGCTTTTGGCTAAGATTATACAAATTTGGGAATGACTAGTACTAGACCTCAGGTGCTTTGAATTATAGACCAAATCTTTCTCTTTTTTCCTTCCTTTTTTTCTTTTCTTTTCTTTCTTTCTTTCTTGCTTTCTTGCTTTCTGGCTTGCTTGCTTTCTTTCTTTCTATACCATTATCTTCCTTGATCTCAATAAATATCTTCCTCCTATTTTGCTCCTTTTATTTTATTTTTTTTAAAGATTTTATTTATTTATGTGACAGAAAGAGATCACAAATTGGCAGAGAGGCAGGCAGAGAGAGAGAGAGAGAGGAGAAAGCAGGCTCCCTGAAGAGCAGAGAGCCTGATGCAGGGCTCGATCCCAAGACCCTGAGATCATGACCTGAGCTGAAGGCAGAAGCATTAACCCACTGAGCCACCCAGGCACCCTATTTTGCTCCTTTTATATACAGTTTTATTAATTTTTGCCTTGTATTATCTCATTACTATACAAACCTGTCTATTCCCAATACATCCGACTTTTCTTTCTTTCTTCTTTTTCTTCCCCATTCTTTTTCTTTCTTACTTACTTTCTTTCTCTCTTTCTTTCCGTACCATGTTATCTCCCTTTATCTTAATGAATATACCCCTCCTATTTTGCTCCTTTATATACATTTTATTAATTTTTGCCTTGTACTATCTCATTACTATACAAACCTATCTATTCCCAATACATCCAACCAGTCTGTCAGTTCATTAGTAGTAAGAAACTTTCTTTGTAATCAATATATCAGTTTGTTCCTTAGAAATAATGCAATGAATACTAGGTGAATTCAGTCATTTGTTTATTCATTCACTGTTCATTCACTCAATTATTCATTCATTTAATAGCTATATTGTGAGTACCTACTATTTACCGGGCCCAGAAATTAGTAAAAACAAATGTGTCCCTGCTCTCATGGTGTTGTAAGATAGGATTCCTCCAATGACTGTGCTAGTATGTGCATAACTGCAAACTGAAATAAGTGCTCTAAAAGAGAGAAACATTTGCACGATTTTGACCTTGGATTTTAAGGACAGCTTCCCTGACAAAGTGATGCATCACCTGAAACTTGAAAGGTGAGCAGGAATTATTGAATTGAAGAAGGGGAAAGGGAGGACAATTTGATAGATGGTGGGAACACCATGCAAAGAGTCTGTGGCCATAGGGAGCATGGTATGCCCAACAAAATAGAGCTTATAGGGGAGTGGCACAGAGAAAGGGAAAGGGAGGATGGAAGGTAGGTGGAAGGATGCTAAAAGGAAGACTGGGCAATACCCTGAGGTTCTGTGTTGGATTTTGATATTTTTCCCAAGAGCAATAGAGTAATTGAAGGATTTAAAGCAAGGAATGACACAACTAAGTTTTCATTTTGATAAAAATTAGTGACATTACAGAGTTGGAGGAAAAGTTGAAAGGGGCCAGAAGGGATTCAAAGAGACTAGTTAGGAGGCTGTTGAAGACATTGAGACAGAGTACCTTATAGAATGGAATGCCATAGGTTATTTGTCCTTTTATTGATTGCTTTCATTACCCTCCCCATTTTAAACAATGTTACAAAAAACATATCTTCATGTGCTTACTAGTTTGTGTACATCAGTGTGAACTTCTTTAGAATAGACACCTTGATTTTCTTTAGGAAATTGAATCTTCCTTACTCAAACCTGGGTGAATTGGGTCAAAATGAATTCATCTTAACTCTTGAGTGCCCATGTGAAATATGCCTGGCTAAGAAGAGGACTGTTTCTCACTTCTGGAGATTTTGCAGTGCTATTGGAAAGAGGAGACAATTTTTGATGGAAATGTTCATAAATACCACTTTAAGCTGGAGATGTTGGCAAGTGCCATTGTAAGTGGAGAGCTTGCTTGAGGATAGTTCAAATAAAGAAGAAAGCAATGCCAAGTTACATTGATGGTACAACTTTAAATGATTTGAATTCATGGATTTAGAGATGCTTAGGGCAAGGACTACATCTGTAATTACATGTACTAATAAATTCCCCATTGTTACTGAAGCCAATTTGAGTTGGATTTCTCACTTGCAACTAAAAGTAAAATAATGAGTGAATGAGTGAATGAATAAGTAAGTAAAACAAAACTAAAAATTCATGTGAAATCTGTTATTATATTTCCATAAAAATTAATATTTTACTAAATTTGAAAAACTTGTTTACCTCCAACCAATATTAGTTATATTCTTATAGCATAGAACTTTGAATGGAAAATAATTATGCCCATAGAATGGAGAATCATTACAATACATAGTAGGGTATATATTGGGAATTAACAAAAAGATAGCTGTGAGGCAGGTTCTTTAACAATATTAGAATCAACTCTTGCCAGTCATTGCAGATAGTTGGATGGAAGGCCAGTCCCATCAACCAGTTCACCTGTAGGGGGAACACATGCACCGAGGGTAAACCTGCCTACCAATGCACCCATAGTAATAAGGACGCATCTTTGTAGACAGCTGGACTGAAGGCTGGCCATGCCTTGGTACAGTGTACCAAGAGCACTTATGGCCAGCCACAATAGGAGGGTACCACAGGACACCTACATACAGCCACTAGTGTCAAGAACAGAAGATCTAAATGACCTACATAATACCCTAATACAAATTAACATGCACAGAGAGTCAAATAAAATGAGACAGAAGAATATTATCTAAATGAAAGAACAAGGCAAAACCTCAGAAAAAGAGCTAGACTATATGGAGATAAGCAATTTACATGACAAAGAGTTCAAAGTATCATCATAAAGGTACTTATTGGATTTGAGAGAAGAGTAGATGAATTCAGAATTTCATCAAAGAGAAAATTTTAAAAACAACCAGTCAGAGAAGAATGATCTAATAACTGAAATAAAATATACACTACATGGAATCAATAGAAGATAAGCGGATGCAGAAGACTAAATCAGTGATCTAGAAGACAGGGAGTGGAAAGCACAAAAGCTGAATAGCAAGACGAAAAATGAATTTTAAAAAATGAGCGTAGGTTAAGGGGTTTCTAGGACAACACTAGGTATACTAACATTCGCATTATAGAAAGAGAATAGAGGGGTGCCTGGGTGGCTCAGTGGGTTAAGCCTCTGCCTTTGGCTCAGGTCATGATCTCAGGGTCCTGAGATCAAGCCCCGCATCGGGCTCTCTGCTCAGCAGGGAGCCTGCTTCCCCCTTCTCTCTCTCTGCCTGCCTCTCTGCCTACTTGTGATCTCTCTCTCTCTCTCTGCCAAATAAATAAATAAATAAATAATCTTTAAAAAAAAAAAAAGAAAGAAAGAGAATAGAAAGAGAAAGTGACAGAAAAATTATTTGAAGAAACAAGAGCTGAAAACTTCATTAAGCTGGGGAAGGAAAAAAATATCAAGGTCTGGAAATCACAGAGAGCTCCAAATAAGATGAGCTCAGAGAGGTCCACACCAAGACATAGGATAATTAAAATGACATAAATTAAATATAAAAAATTAAAAGCAGCAAGAGAAAAGCAAACAGTTATGTACAAGGGAAATCCCATTAGACTATCAGCTAATTTTTCAACAGAAACTTTGAAGGCCAGAAGAGAGTGGCATATATTCAAAGTGCTGAAAGAAAAAACTTGCAATCAAGAATACTGTACCCAGCAAGATTCAGAATTGAAGGATAAAGGGTTATTCAGACATCAAAAGTTAAAATTCATCACCAGTAATCCAATCTTACAAGAAGCCTTAAAGGGACTTCTCCAAGTGACAGGAAAAGGCCATTACAAAAAGTGAGAAAATTATAAAAGGAAGAAACTTGACTGGAAAAGAAAACATATGTAAAGGTAGTAGAGCAGTGACTCATAAAGCTGGTATGGTATTAAAAGACAAAAAGTGGTAAAATCAATTACATCAACAAAAATTAGTAAAGGGATAAAAAAATAAAAAATACAAAACATCACATATATGTATATATTTATATTTCATATATACATATATCATATATATGTAATACATAGAAGAAAAGAGTAAAAATGTAGTGTTTTGAGAATGTGTTTGAACTCAAGTAACCAACTTACTATGTCCTGTTATATACATAGGATGTTATATGTATTATATATGTACCTCATTGTAACCACAAACCGAAGCCTATAATAGATTCACACAAAATAAAAAGAAATCCAAGGATAACACTAAAGCAAATCATCAAATCATAAGGAAAGAAGGTAAGAGAAAAAGAATAGAATAGAGATGAACTACAAAAATATCCAGAAAACAGTTAATGATATAGTAATAACTACATACTGTTCAATGCTTTTTTTTTTTAAGGTAAAAAATTTTATTTGCATTAAAAATAAAACACTTAATTGAATTAACAAAAAAATGTGAAACTTGTATTCTGAAAGCTAAAACATTGTTGTAAGTAATTAAAAACAGTATAAGTAACTAGAAAACATCCATGTTTATAGAAGACAACATTGTTAAGATAGCAACACTCTTTAAATTGCAGATTCTTTTAAAAAATTTTCAGAATTGAAAAGCTTGATCCTAAAAATTACATGAAATTGAAGGGACCCACAATATGCAAAATGATATTGAAAAAGAACAAAACTGAAGGAAATATACTTCCAAATTTCAAAACAGATTATAAAGCTAGAGGATGCAAGACAGTGTGACACTTGCATAAAAATATAGAGATCAATGAAATAGAATGGAAGGTCAAGAAATAAACCTATATATGTGTGTAGTCAATTGATTTCAGTCAAGGTGCCAAAGCAATTCAATATGTAAAGAACAGTTGTTGGTTTTTTTGTTTGTTTGTTTGTTTGTTTGTTTTTGTTTTCAAGAAATGGTACTGAAACAATTGAGTACCACATGAAAAACCACAAAATTGGACCCCTTCCCTTAAAAATTAACTCCAAATGGATTAAAGACATCAATGCAAAATCTAAAATTATATATTGATCAATGCTTTTTAAATATAAAGGGACTACATACTCCAATCAAAAGACATAGGATGACTGAATGGATAGAAGAAAACAAAATCCAGCTATATGCTGCCTGCAAGAGACTCACTTCATACCTAAAGACATAGAGAGACTGAAAGTAAAGAGAAGGAAAAATATATTCCATCCAAATAAAAGAGAAAAAAGGTGGAATAACAATGATTTTATCAGACAAAATAATTTTATCAGACAAAAGAGACTTTAAATCAAGACTGTGACAAGAGAAAATATGGGCTCTACACACACATTGATAAACGGATCAATCAAAAAAAAAAGAATATAACAATTGTCAATATCCAACCTAGGAGCACCCAAGTATATAAAGCAAACATCAACAGACATAATTGGAGAAATTAACAATAACATAATAATAGTAGGGGACTTTAACATCCCACTTTCAGTATTGGATAGATTTTCTAGACAAAGAAATTAATAAGGAAACATCAGCTCTGAATGACATATTAAACCAGATAAGTTTAACAGATATATAAACAATATTTCATCTCAAAATAGTAGAACACATGTTCTCTTCAAGTCCAGATAAAATATTTTCTGGGTTAAACCAAATGTTAGGCCACAAAACAAATCTCAATAAATTTAAGAAGACTGAAATCATATCAAGCATCTTTCTAACCACAGTGCTATGGAACTAGAAATCATTTAAAAGTTTTCTGAAAAATAAAGATGTGGAAGTTAAGCGACATTCTACTAAGCAGTCAGTGAGAAATTGAAGAATAAATAAAAAATACATGAAAAAATGAAAAGAGAAATACAGTTGTTCAAATTCTGTGGGATGCCAGGCAACCTACAGAATGGGAGAAGATATACGCAAATGACACATTTGATAAAGGGTTAGTATTGAAAATATATAAAGAACTTATAAAATAACACCTCAAAAAGGAATAATCCAGTTAAAAATGGGCAGAAGACATGAATAGACATTTTTCCAAAGAAGACATATAGATAACCAATAGACACATGAAAAGATACTCAACATCATGATCATTAGGGAAATGCAAATCAAAACAGCAATGAGATATCACTTCACACCAGAATGGCTAAAAGCAACAACAACACAAGAAACAAGAGGTGTTGATGAGGATGTGGAGAAAGGGAAACCCTCTTTCATTGTTGGTGGGAATGCAAACTGGAGCAGCCACTGTAGAAAACAGTATGGAGTTTCCTCATAAAGTTAATAATAGAACTACCCTACGATCTAGCAATTGCACTACTTGGTATTTAAACAAATACAAAAATGCTAATTCAAAGGGATACATGCACCAAAATATTTATAGCAGCATTGTCTACAATAGCCAAATTATGGAACCAGTCCAAATGTCCATTGACTGATGAAGGGATGAAGAATATATATATATTATATATATATATATAAAACATATATGTTTTATGTATATGTATACACATATACATAAAATGGAATATTAGCCATAAAAAAGAGTGAAATCTTGCCATTTGCAAGATGTAGTTGGAGCTAGAGAGTATAATGCTAAGCAAAATAAGTCAGTCAGAGAAAGACAAATACCAGATGATTTAACTCATGTGAAATTTAAGAAACAAAACAAACAAGAAAGGAAGAGGGAGAGAGAGAGACTAACCAAGAAACAGACTCTTAACTATACAGAACAAACTAATGGTTACCAGAGAGGAGAGGGGTGGGGGAAGGGTTACATAGGTAATGGGGATTAATTTAAGAAGGGCACTTGTGATGGACACTGGGTGATGTATGGAAGTGTTGAATCACTATATTGTATATCTGAAACTAAGATTTTACTGCATAACAACTAACCAGAATTTATTTTTTCAATTGTTTTACTTTTTTTTTTTAGACATATTCAGCACTTTTTTTTTTTTTTAAGATTTTATCCATTTATTTGACAGAGATCACAAGTAGGCAGAGAGGCAGGCAGAGAGAGAGAGAGAGAGGAGGAAGCAGGCTCCCTGACAGGCAGAGAGCCCGATGCGGGGCTTGATCCCAGTACCCTGGGATCACGACCTGAGCTGAAAGCAGAGGCCTTAACCCAGGCGCCCCTCAATTGTTTTACTTTTATAGCCATTGAATTGTTTCTTTATGCTCCAAATTATCAGTCTCCAGGTCTGTTTGACTACACTCTTCACAGGCTGGTCACAGGGTTTTCAGATCCTGTAAACACTAAGCTGGCATTTTCAAGTTCTTCTTGGGGGATATTGAAGCTGAATGATTTATTGTAGATAGGATCAACTATGCCTCTTTAGAAGGAAGTCTTCTTTGTTTTCACAAGCTTGAGCCCATGTATGAGCTGGATTTTCCACAAAAGGGGCTGAATCTTGGCTCACATCTGTCTAAAGAAGTTATTTGTCTCGAATGACAACAACATTCCGTCTCCCAGCTATTGAGTGACAGAAGAAGCTCCCCCAGCTCTACTTCATCCTGAGAACTTGGAATTAGCACCTTCTACCAGTGCCCACCCTTCACCAGGCAACCTCCCACA
The DNA here is from genome assembly GCF_002288905.1 of Enhydra lutris kenyoni. Classification (NCBI taxonomy): domain Eukaryota; kingdom Metazoa; phylum Chordata; class Mammalia; order Carnivora; family Mustelidae; genus Enhydra; species Enhydra lutris. The sequence continues at coordinate 21,824,275 of NW_019154095.1, read as the reverse complement.
ATAACAAAATCAATTATAAAAACCACATGATCATCTCAATAGATTCAGAAAAAGTATTCGACAAAATTCAGCATCCAGTCATAATAAAAACTCAAAACAAATGGATTTAGAGGTTACATACCTCAACATGATAAAGCCTATAAATGACAAAACTATAGCTAACATTATATGCAATGGTGAAACACTAAAAGTTTTCCTCTAAAATCAGGAAGAAGATAAGGATGTGAGTTCTCACCAGTTTTATGACTAGGACTCCACCTTGGTGTTCTCTGCCCATGGCTTGCTGAACCCAGTTTTAATAAGTATTAATCTTTGTTATGTGAGCAAGATCCTTATCCCCCCATCCTTGATATCTAAGTCACTAAAATGCCTTAGCAGGAAACCTATTAAACTAGTTAAGCATGAATCTCTCTATCCTTGATGTCTCTTCTTAGCATTTTTTCATCCACTGACCTCTAGTGACTTTGTTATGAAGCAAATTTTTATATTAGCAATTAATTGATGCCAATAACACACACACACTCTCTCTCTCTCTCTCTCTCTTAATCAGGCTAAAGCATATGACACACTGCATCTTTGCTTCATGAAACAGACCACCTGAAAAGTAAGAAGAGGCTTGGCGCACCTTGGTGGTTCAGTGGGTTAAGCCTCTGCCTTGGGCTCAGGTCATGATCTTAGGATCCACATTGGGCTCCCTGTTCAGTGAGGAGCCTGTATCTTTTTCTGTCTGCAGCTCCCCTGGTTGTGCTCTTTCTCTGTGAAATAAATAAATAAAATCTTAAAAAAAAAGAAAGAAAGACTCTTGCAATAGATATAGGGACTCTTGCATGGGGCAGTACATTAGAGAAAGAGATTGGACTCAACTGGACAACAAGGAAAAATGGAAATTGATAGCCAAGGAGCAGGGTGTGTGTGTGGTCAGTGGATGAAAAATTACTAAGAGGAAACACTAGGAGTAAGAGGGTATTTTCTGGCTAAAGCGACCTAACAGAATTTTTGCTGTATGCAAGCTGGAGTGATCGGATATCACATAGGGGATCATGGAGAATGAGGAACCTGATCAGATATTGTGTGCTTAGATATGGAGGGTGAGGAAATCTGGTCAAGCTGAGGCAGGAGGATTCACTCTAAAACTGAACAATGCAGAAATAAACAGGGAAACCCCAAAGCAGGTCCTACTCAAAAAGAAAGTTCAAAGGACCCTCACCAAGGTTTGGTCAAGGAGAAAATCTTTGTCAATACCACCTAATATTTCTTCTCTAATTCAGAAATCTGAAATTTGTTATATGTAGAGAGAATGTGATTGTTTCCTTACATTCTTAAAATAACATCCAGTGAGGGTCAGGACAAGATGGTGGAGAAGTAGGAGGAGGTGCTGTTTCAACCTGTCCCATAAAGTGAGCTGATTACCTACCAAAGAACTCTGATCACCCATGAAATCAGCCTGAGGTTAGAATTACACACTTCTGGATCTCGGGGCAGAAGACGCCAGTGGGCAGGTAAAGCGGAGTGGGAACATCGGACTTATACTGGAAATACAGAAATCCCAGAAAACTATTGGAAAAGAAGTAGGAGTGGATTGTTGGTGGAGAACTTTCTCGCAACTTCACACTCAGGAGAAGGGTAAACTGAGAAACTTATTTTTTCCTGCACCATGTCGGTTTAGGTACCAGAAGAGTGGGCAGTAGAGGAATTAAGCAGATGAACCAGGAGAAATCTTACTAGAAACAAGAAATTTGATGTGTAGATGTTAACATCAATAGCCCTCCAACTGCAGAGGATAGAGATCAGGAATAGAGAATGAAGGAAAATAAAATAATCCCATATCTGTATAGATATCCTTGGCTCAGGGATAAGTATGAATAGAAACTAAATGTAAGCTATTAAAAACATTGTAGAATAGGGAGAAAAAAATCTCTCCTGGGACTCTGGAATAGCAAAACTCTGCAAAATGATTTATTAGAGGGTCTATTTAAGAATTCCAGAGATAAACAGATAAATAGAGATATGACCTCTTTGGAAAAGGGGCAGCAGGTCACACAGAGATAAAAAATGAAGAAAATGGAAGTATAGGTAATAGAATAGCACAAAAAAGAAAGGAAATGAAGTAAAATAAGGATTTCAAATAAATAAAAACATAATATTCAAAGGGAAATTCATACTGGCGGTAGCAAATGGAAACGGTTCTGAAGAAAAATCAAATGGTAAGTTGGAGAACAACTTCAATACTGTTTCCTAAATGCAGATGAAGAAACACAAAATTAAACTAATGAGATGACAGAGAATGTACAGGGTTCACATGCATAATAGATGTTCCCAAATTTAGTTCAAGGCAAAGTGTAAAGTAAAATCTCAAGATCATCTGTATTAGTCTGTTGGAATAGCCAGGGTTGGTTTCTGGTGAGATACCTCCTCCTGGCTTGCACACAGCTTCCTCCTCCCTCCTCCTCCTCCTCCTTCTTTTTAGATTTTATTTGTTTTCGGGGGGAGGGGAAGAGGGGGAAGGAGAAAGAATTTGAAGCAGACTCCATGGAGAGTGTGGACCCTAACTGAGTGCTTGAAATCATCACCCCAGCCGAAATCAAGAGTAAGTTGCCGGACAAACTGAGTCACCCAGGCACCCCACATAGCTGCCTCTTGTTTGCCCTTGCATGGCTTCTGTTCTCTCTGTGTGGAGAGAGAATCCCTGGACTATCTTCCTATTCTTAGAAGACACCCATCCTACTGGAGTAGGGCCCCACCTTATGTCCTCATTTAACCTAATTTACCTCCATAAAGGCCTTATCTTCAAATACAGTCACATGGGCATTAGGACCTCAATACTTAACATTTGGAGGAAACAATTCAGCCCATAACAACATCCATTCAAGAAAAAAAATAGGTTTCAAAAATCTCCCAAAGCAACTTGTATCATAGTTTAAGGATGCAACCTTAACGTCCAGAGAACAGTGGAACAAGATGTAAGTTTTGATGGGAAAACATTATAACTCAACTAACTTATATGTATGTTAGTACTAAGGCTATTAGAAAAACAAAGGCAAACATTAAAAATAAATAAAAGCACATGAATTAGAAAGATATGACATTAATGGAGATTAAAGACACAAATAAAATGACTATTATGCACTTCATTATAAAACTAAAACTAAATATTAAACAGTTTTCTAGGATGAAATTTTAAACATAGTGAAATAATTTGTTAATTGAAATGCTCAAAGACTGGAAAGTTGGTGACTAAGGAGCAACAAAAAGAAGCAATAAAAACATACCAAATGCCTTGTTTAAAATAGATTTTGAAACAAAGATTCTCTGTCATTTTTTATATTCTTGATATTAACAGACTCCAAAAATAAAGGTTAATGATTACTTATGAAAACATAAAAGTAATATATCACTTGTTTAGTTATTTTTATTTTTCTTATTTAGAAGTTATATCCACCTTCCTACAGTCAATCAAGTGTATATGATGTAAAATATCAAATAAATCATTACCAATAAAAGAAGTGGTAAAGGGTACCATGCAAGAATGTACAAAAACAGAGATAGCCTCATAATGTTTATGTAAGATATTGATTAAGAAAAAAAGTCATAAAAGATGCAGAGCTGGATTGTTCAACATGGTGTACATGTGGGTATATAAATTTAAAAAAATTTAAATTAATTAAAATTAAAAGTCTCAGTCATAATAGCAACATTTCAAGTGGTCTATAACCATGTCTGGTTAGTGGCTACTGTATTCTATAGCTAGATATAGAATATTTCCATTTCCATCATGGCAGAAAATTCTATGACACAGTGCTATTTAAAGAGCACATTAGTATAGACAAAAGATGAAATGTACATATCAGATTCACCTTTAGAGCCTTTTCTTATTTCACAGAGGGACCCACTTAGTGTTTTACATGTTCTACTACTTGAAGGAAATACTAGGTCAGATGTGAAAAAAAGTGTATGCAGAAGAGTGTTCATTATACTATTATTTCCAATATTGAAATATTAGAGACAATTTTTATACAATAACATTATAGTATTAGCTAAATAAATATGTATCTAACACTATTAAGCAAGCATTAAAATTTGTTAGACTCTTTAACTGAAGTGAAAATATATCTATGATGCATTGTTAAAAATAAAGAGTGCTAAAAGAAGCAGCATTTCTACAAAAAATCTAGAAAAGAACTACCCCAAAAATCTAGAAAATGATTAACAAAATGGCAATAAGTATATACCTATCAATAATTACTTTAAATACAAATGATCAGGTGCCTGGGTGGTTCAGTGGGTTAAGCCACTGCCTTCAGCTCAGGTCATAATCCTGGGGTCCTGGGATTGAGGCCTGCATCAGGCTCTCTGCTTTGGCGGGGAGCCTGCTTCCCCACCTCTCTCTCTCTGCCTACCTCTCTGCCTACTAGTGCTCTTTGTCTGTCAATAAATAAATAAATAAATAAATAAATGCAAATGATCTAAATGCTTCAGTCAAAATCCATAAGGTAGACTAAAGACCAAGACCCATCTATATGTTGACTACAAAAGACTCACTTTAGACCTAAAGACATACACAGATTGAATGTAAAGGGATAGAAAAAGATACTCCATGCTAATAGAAGCTAAAAAAACCTGGGGTAGTAATATTCATATCAGACAAAATATAAAAATATATATGTAAAATGGATACTACACAACTATATTAGACTTTAAAACAAAGACTATAACAAGAGATAAAAGGGGTATTATGAGAACGGATAAAGGGATCAATCCCAACAAGGATCAATAACAGTGGAAAATATCTATGCACCCAAAATACAAGCACCTAAACATCTAGAGCAAACAGCAGCAGACATAAGGGGAGGCACTGACAGTAATGCAATAATCTTAAGTGACTTCAACATCCCAATTATATCAACGGATAAATCATCCAGACAGAAATCAATAAGGAAACAGTGGCTTTAAATGACACAATTAGATCAGATGGACTTAACAGATATATAGAGAACATTCCATTCAAAAACAGCAGTGCACACATTCTTCTCGAGTGTATTTGGAACATTCTCCAGGATAGAGCACATGTTAGGCCACAAAAAGGGTCAGTAAAATTAAGACTGAGATGATATCCAGTATATTTTCTAACCACAACGGTATGAAACTAGAAATTAGTTTCTAGAAGAAAACTGGGAAAAACACAAACATGGAGAGGCTAAACAACATGTTATTAAACAATGAATGGGTCAATGAGGAAGCCAAAGAGGAAATAAAAAGTATCTGGAGACAAATGTAAATGGAAACACAATAGTTCAAAATCTTTGAGATGCCGTGAAAGCAGTTCTAAGAGGGGCAGTTTATACTAATAAAGGCCTACACCAAGAAAAATGTCAAATAACAATCTAACCATACAACTAAAAACCTAGAAAAAGAAGAAAAAAAGTTCCAAAATTAGTAGAAGGAAGGAAATAATAAAGATCAGAATATGATTAAATGAAATAAAGATAAAAAACTATGGTGAGAAAGATCATTAAAACCAAGAGCTGGTTTCTTTGAAAAAAAAAAAACAAAACAACAAACAAAATTGATAAATCTTTAGCTATACTCATCATGATAAAAAGAGAGAAGGCTGAAATAAATAAAATCAGAACCGAAGGAGGAGAAGTAACAACCAAATCCCAGAAATTCAAAGGATTATGAGAGACTACTATGAAGAATTATATTTGAAAATTTAGAAAGAAATGAATAAATTTCTAGAAACATACATTTGTCCAAAACTGAATCAGGAAGAAATAGAAAATGTGAACAGACCAATTACTAGTAATGAAATTGAATGAGTAATCAAAAACTACTAAACAAGCAAACCCAGATGGCTTCCTGGATTAATTCTACTAAACGTGCTCTAAAAGCTAATACTTATTCTTCTCAAACTATTCCAAGAATGGGGTGCCTGGGTGGCTCAGTGGGTTAAAGCCTCTGCCTTCGGCTCAGGTCATGATCCCAGGGTCCTGGGATCGAGCCCCACATCTGGCTCTCTGCTTGGCAGGGAGCCTGTTTCCTCCTCTCTCTCTCTTTGCCTGCCTCTCTGCCTAGTTGTGATCTCTATCTATCAAATAAATAAAATCTTAAAACAAACAAACAAAAACTATTCCAAGAACTAGAAGAAGGAAAACTCAGTTCTATTCTTTGAGGCCAGCACTACCCTGATGCCAAAACCGAAGAGACACCAGAAAAAAAGGACAACTATAGGCCAATATCCCTGGTAAATGTAGATGTGAAAATCTTAAACAAACAAATATTTGCAAACCAAATTGAAAAATACATTAAAAGAATCATCAACCATAATCAAGTGAGAGTTATTCCAGAGATGCCAGACTGGTTCAGTATCTATGAATTAATCAATGTAGTACACCACAAGAATAAAATGAAGAGTTAGAACCACATGATCAAATTGATAGATTCCAAAAAAAGCATTTGACAAAATTCAACACCCATTCACAATAAAAACTGTCAATATGTGTGTTTAGAAGGAACATACCTCAACATAATAGAGGTCATGTATGAAATACCCACAGCTAATATCGTAATGGTCAAAATCATAGCTTTTTTTCTAAGATTAGGAACAAGACAAGGATGTCCATTCTTGACACTTTTATTCAATGTATTAATGGAAGTTTTAGCTACAGCAGTCAGATAAAAAAAAATTGAAGAAGAAGAAGGGGAGAGGAGAAGAAGAAGAAAAGGAATAAATAAAAGCTTCCAAATTGGTAAAGAAAAAGTAAAACTGTTACTATTTATAGATGATATGATACTTTACATACAGAAAACCCTAAAGACTCTACCAAAAATCTATCAGAATTAGTAAATGAGTTCAGTAAAGTTGTAGAGTGCATAATTAATATATAGAAACCTGCTGCATTTCTATACAGTAAAAACATAAAGAGAAATTAAGAAAACAATCCTATTTGCAAATGATATATCTAATAAGGGGTTGATATCCAAAATATATATAGAACTTATATAACACAACACCAAAACAATAACCACAACAACAATCTGATTAAAAAATGGGACTTGAGCATAGAGAGTCAATTATCATATGGCTTTGCTTACTTGTGGAGCATAAGGAGTAACACGGAGGACATGGGGAGATGCAGAGAAGTGAGTTGGGGGAAATCGGAGGGGGAGATGAACCATGAGAGACTTTGGACTCAGAAACAAACTGAGGATTTTGGAGGGGAGTGAGGTGGGGGGTTGGGTGAGCCTGGTGGTGGGTATTAGGGAGGGCTCCTATTGCTTGGAGCACTGGGTGTGGTGCATAAACAATGAATTCTGGAACACTGAAAAGAAATTTTTTAAAAATGGGACTTGAAGTTGACTCTTTCTTTTCCCACTTAAGAAATACTTCTTTTAGGGGAGCCCTGGGTGGTTCAGTGAGTTGGGCCTCTGCCTTTGGCTCAGGTCATGATCTCAGGGTCCTGGGATTAAGCCCCGCATTAGACTCTCTGCTCAGTGGGAAGCCTGTTGCCCCCCTCCGCCCACCCTGCCTGCCTGCCTCTCTGCCTACTTGTGATCTCTGCCTGTCAAATAAATAAATAAAGTCTTTTTAAAAAATACTTCCTTTAAAGCACACTATTAATACATTATTTTACATTATTATGAAGAGGGTTTCTATAACTCTGAAATTCTATCGGTCACAGATCTTAATTTATCTATACAGAAATTGATGCTCACTCAGTTTTTTAAGCAGAAAAGAAAGGTATTAAAAGGATATTGGGTAGTTCATAGAAACTTTAGAGGGTTGGGGAAGCAGGCTTAGAGCATCTGCAACCAGAAGAAATGCCTGGACTCACCCATTGTGAAGATACTGCTGAGTTCTAGATGGGCAGTTTGCTAGGCTGACACTATGGGCAGTGAACCAGACACCACAACTCGCACGATTGTCACTCCTGTCTGAGAACTGCAGCAGCCAGACAAGGTGCACCACAAACCCCTTTCCTGGACATCACTAACTCTTGGTTGAAAATCCACTTGGTGTTGTTGGGTCATGAGACTGTGAGCCACATGCAAAGGGAGTTCAAGGGAGCAAACATTTTCAGTTTTTATACTGTGAGGTGTTTCTAGAATCATGGGGAGCCCCAAAAGAGTGATGATGTCTCACAAGAGTATTTAGAATAAAATATGAAATTACTCAGCATCATTACCATTGTCTGTCTCCTTCCAACTCCTTCATGTGCCTGTGGCAATTATGAATTAATGGTAAGAGCATTTTGTTTGAATTTAACAATTAAGTCATTGAGGGTTTTCCATGTGTGTAAAAAAACCCACTTTTTAGATGTTTTAAATATAAGATCATTTTTAATTTCTCTAAATAAACATATCAAGTAGTAATTATTAGTATCCTCATAAATTTAGCCAGAAAGAAGTTATAAAAATTGGCCAGAGTCACAGAACTGATGAGTGATGTAAGGATTTTAATCTAGGAAATTTAGTTCCAATGCTCATACTCTGAATTCTGAAGGTAACCTGCCTCCCATATATCTTAAAATAACTTTTGTGTGGTTGTGGTGGTGGGAAATCTACATATTTTTATTCTTGACCAGATTTATTGGAATATCTTTCTATACCAGTAATGAAGAAGTGGGGGGAAAACCATCATTTTGCCATCAGTGTATCTGCTCTATGTTACTGAAATTAGGGGTGTTTTTGTTTTAGCTTGTCTTGGACATAAAACTGTGATATCATGCAAAGTGTTAGAATTTTTTCCCAGGAAAGAAAACATTTGTCAACAATGGAACATTTTCTTCACTGATTTTCTTCCTACTTCCTCTCCTTTCTAAACCTGTTTAAAAATGTTTTGACCTGGTTTAAATACTGCGTTTCTCAAGGTCAACAAAGAAATTTGCATGAATTTGTAAATTATGTATTAAATATCAGAAGACACATTAATGAAGGTAAAGAGCAATGGATTAATTACAAAGGGCAATTAATTCCTTTCATTAAATGTACGTGGGTATTACCCTCTCATTCCCCAGAGTAAGAGTTTACCAATTGTAGATACCTACTTAAATTCTATAACTATCCCAAATTTTAAGAGAAGGCAAAACATATTAGTGCTACTCCTTTTCAACTAAAGTTACTACAATATACAGATGAACTGTGACTATAGTCAGTGGCTAGGATATAATGTAATATACAGATGGACTGGTGACTTGTGTATGTATACATGGGTGACCAGGTCCAACCATTTTACTTTCTGCAAAGGTTAACACATGGCTAATACATGTAATTGCTCAAAAGCTGCCCATTGGGACAATGGTTTTAAAGAACTTTACATTTATATGGTAATGATTATTACTTATCATGATTATTTCAAATTTTAATAATGTCCCTAAACAATGAAAGCAATAGACTTTTATTTCTCAATCACTAAAAAATAAGTTGAGTAAGTATATATATTTATTAAATGTCCATTTCAATCTCAATGATATTCCTTATTTACTTTTATAGCACAATTAAAATAGCAAGTAGTTCCTTTTCTGCCATCATTTCAAGAAAAGTGATTTTCATCAAACTTTTGACTTGTCAACTTGTGCACATTTACTTGATGCAACTGCTATGAAGTATTTAACAAATCACTTTTTTTTTTCAACCAGTTACAGTTTCATTAGCTATGATGGCCACATTTTCAACACATGCATAAATGCATGGATTTACCGAATAGCAAGACATAGACAAACAGGATTTAAATATATTCATAGAACATTCTACTTGGAGAAATCACTTGGGACTTTATAAAATTACATGGAGGACTAGTTCTCAGGAATAGGGTAACTATTTATTCCCAATGTGGAGCCTCTAGGTTATGTACAGATTATATTTAGCTAAAGGAATCTATTTTGTCTTGCCAGGTTTTCTGTCAGGTATTGATGTTCCAACTAGCTTCCAGCTAGCTATTTGTTTCAATTCTATTCTCCATCAGGAACACAACTTTCTCTAACTGTTCATTTTCTTCTCTTAGGTTTCCTTTTCCTCTGTAAATTCAAATATTGCTATGTAAAATCAAGTATTGCTATAACTCAGACGGAGCCCATACTGTGTACCCACTATGCAACCACAAATAATTTGGAGGAAATACTGACCTTGTTAACCCAATTCTTACAACTAAGTAGGCAAAGTTACAACCTAAACTTTGTCAGGACATGATCCAATCAGTGGTTTAAATAAGCATGTCTATTGGTTTGTGTATATTTTTCATACTAAATATAATTTTTTTGTGTAATTTCTATTAGCAACTGTTACTGGCTTCCTCCTCCAAGATGAATCCGAGAGTATTTGAAGATAAAAAAAATACCAAGAAAATTGTGAAAAACCTTTAGGCAATAGGGGGTTGAGATAATTAGGGAAATTAATGACTCTGACCTGAGCAGTAGGTAGCCTCAATGGACTGTGATAGAAGTAATACAGGACACATTTCTTGGAGTTCTGTTCTTGCTTATCCCCATCATTGCCTTGAGAAATACACCTGTAAATGAAGATCTCAGAAAAGTAAGTGCATACTAACTGATCTCTAGCTTGTGTTTTTCCAATGTCCCAGGACTGGCAAATCATAATCTAAGGAGTGCCTTCCCATTGAGAAATGAAGAGTAAAACCCTAATCTGTAGTCCTCTCTTATAGACTGAGGAACTGCTGACTAGCTTTCTAAAATCTAGGTTTCTTCATTATCAGGCCTAGACATTAAAATGATAAGATATTTGAGGAGCCTAACAATTTAAAAGGGAACAAGAGCATATTGTACTACAGATTTCCATTGGGAACAGGAATATTAGAAAGATGGACCAAGAATATAAAACCAATCTAATGAAATGTTCTAACGAATCATTAAGAAGAGATTAACAGTATGTCTTTGAACAAGAAAACATGAGAATAAGAATAGATGCTAGTCAAAACTTTTTTTTTTAAAGATTTTATTTATTTATTTGACAGAGAGAGATCACAAGTAGGCAGAGAGGCAGGCAGAGAGAGAGAGGGAAGCAGGCTCCCTGCTGAGCAGAGAGCCCGATGCGGGACTCGATCCCAGGACCCTGAGATCATGTCCTGAGCCGAAGGCAGCGGCCTAACCCACTGAGCCACCCAGGCGCCCCAAAACTTTTTTGAAAGAATGAACAATGTATAAAACTAAATATCTGAAAACATAAAATCAAATAATGAATTAACTCACTGAAAGTCTAGATTGAGTAAATCTTCTAGAAGTTAGGAAACTTCTGTAAAGGGCCAGCTAGTAGAGTTTCAGGCTTGTAGGTGATATATGATGTCTGTCATATAAATAATTTAAAAAAATATTTAAGAATGTAAAAACCAGGGCTCCTTGCTCAGTGAGGAGCCTTCTTCTCCTGCCTGTTGCTCTCCCTGTTTGTGCTTTCTCTCTCTCTCTCTGACAGATAAATAAAATATGAGAAAAAAGAATGTAAAAGCCAATAAATAAATAATAAATAAACAAATAAATAAGAAAACAAAATGTAAAAACCACTTTGTTTCTGGCTATATACAAATGGGCTTCAGGCCAGTCTGGCCCATAGTTTGCTGACCCCTTTGACTTGAAGGAAGAAGAAAAGAAATTGAATATAAAGTATAAAAGCACATCCTAAAATATACCTGGAAAGTAAAAGAATAATAACAACCAAGATACCACAGAAGAATAAATGCTGAGAGGAAGACTTGCCCAAACAGCCATCAGAGGCTTTTATGATCTCAAGAAAGAGTGTTATATGGGTAGGGAACACAGTTGTCCATTGAAGAGAATGTAGAATCTAGAATTATAGCCATTCATCTATGGAAGTTTGATATAGACAGAGGCAGGGAAAAGAGAAACTCTTCAATAAGGAAGACTGGAAAAAAATAGTTGTCCATTTGGATAAAGAAAAAATCGGATTCCCACCTGACATATAGGATTAGGTAAAAGAAATTAAAATGAAGAAAAAGGAAGGAAGAAAAAGGAAGAGGGAGAAAGCACTCAACATCTTTAAAACTGTCAGAAGAAAATGTATTGTGTATCTTTTAGAACTGTAGTGGAGAACTATTTCTTTCATTTTTTTTTTTTTTAGAGAACTATTTCTTAAATAAAATTAAAAAGTATTGTCCCAAACAAGAAAAGATAGATATTTTTTATTACATTAAAATTAAATACATTTATTCACTAAAAGACACCCTTTTGAAAGTGAAAATACAACTAACTGCAATTTGACAGAAGATATTCATGGTACAGAAAACCGGCAAAGGATTAATATTAACGATATAAAAAGAACTCCATAAACTAATTAAGAAAGTCACAAACATATAGAAAAATGAATTTCCCTGAAAAGAAAAACATATGGCTAGTAATCATAGATGATCAGTAAAATGCAAATCAAGACCACAGTGAATTATTATTTTATAACTCTTCAAGATATGGTCAAAATTTAAAAGTTGCAAAATGCCACATTTTGGAGAGAATATGGATTTACATCTATACACCCTATGACCCAGTAACTTATGCAACCAGAGAAATTTTTGCACATATACAACACAGAGGTAAAGAAATGTTCATAGAAGCATTGTTCATAATAGCAAAAACCTGGAAACAATTCAAAAGCCTATTATAGGGAAGTGAATGAAGACATAGCATTATATTTACAAACTGGAATAATTTATAACACTTGAGTTATGAATAAATCTTAATTATATAATATTAAGAAAAATTGTCCCAGATGATAATGTGCAGTTTGAAAACTTTCTAAAAAGTTAAGAAAACCAGGGGCACCTGGGTGGCTTAGTGGGTTAAAGCTTCTGCCTTCAGCTCAGGTCATGATCTCAGGGTCCTGGGATTGAGCCCTGCATCAGGCTCTCTGCTCAGCGGGGAGCCTGCTTCCCTTCCTCTCTCTCTCTGCCTGTCTCTCTGCCTACTTGTGATCTGTCAAATAAATAAATAAATCTTTAAAAAAAAAAGTTAAGAAAACCAAACAAATCTTAACGTGTAACTGCATACCTTTCAAAAATACATGTAGATGCATTAACACTGTAAAAAAAAAAAAAAGCAATGGAATAGTGGGATTCAGGATGATGGTTACCTCTAGTAGGAGGAAGATAGATAACAAATGAAGTTGAAGTCAAAAGGAAAAATGTAGGCTAAAGGTCAAGGCCTTCACTTTTGTTTGGGATGATGTGCTTGTAGGTGTTTATTTCATTATTGTAAATAACCAGTTAATTAAAATCAGGTCACATATAGGCCAATGATGAATGTATCAGGTACCAAAGATTAAGATATATTTATGACCCAATTTTGGCACGAGAGGCCCAATTTTAAAAAAGTAGAGTGCATATTCCTCTTCCCAACTTTTCAAATAAAAAAGCACTGATTTTCTACAGAATTCAGAATGATAAAGTAACTTGGGACAAAAAACTAACCTTCAGTAGGGAAAAATCTTCAGTTTATATTTGCTAGGACAAAAGGCCAGTTCCTGTTAAGTAAGATTTTTAAAAACTCTTAGACTTTAGCTTTGAAGATGGCAAAGTATTACTATATAAGCTCTTCTACTTCTTTTAAAAAATTGTTCTGTGTCTACTAGTTCCTTAAGCCCATAGACATTAAAAAGGTTGAATTAAGTTTGCAAGTGGATCTTGGAAAGTGTTAAAACTAGGCTTATTTTTGCCTTCCCTAATATAAATTTGATTGAATCTTTTCACCAAATAGATCATGTTCATTTTTAATAAATACCTATTGAGGTAGCAAACAGGTAGCTAACATAAATTATCAGATCCAGAACATCTGAGGAGATCATAAAAGAGATTTCCTCAAATATTCTGGATTTATAATTCCTTGAGTATCTATATCCATAGCCTTTTCACTCGGTTTATGTTTTGTAGATATGAAAAAAAACTCTGGAAATACCATTGACATGGCAAAAGTTTCATCAGTACAATATCATACTTAGCTTAAGTTATCAAAAAAGCCCTAGCTGAAATACAAATTTGCATCCAATAACTGTGTTGACTTTCTAGTGCTTCAGTTCTATAGTGATAATGGAAATTATTTCAAATATGTATTTTGTTAATCTTAATGACTAATCAGTATTCTTGCTTAACTGGAAGTTGAAGGAACTATTTTCTCAATAAGCAATTATTAATTAATGTAGACATTTTTATGTATGTCAAGTTAAAATTTGTATAAATAGATTTATATATATGTTCAAATTAAAAGATTAAAATAATGTAAGATTTCATTTTATTTTTTTTAAAGATTTTATTTATTTATTTGAGAGAGAGAGAGACAGAGTGAGAGAGCATGACAGGGGAGGTCAGAGGAAGAAGCAGACTCCCCATGGAGCTGGGAGCATGACGTGGGACTTGATCCCAGGACTCCGGAATCATGATCTGAGCCAAAGGCAGTCACTCAACCAACTGAGCCACCCAGGCGCCCTAAGATTTCATTTTAAAATAAGTTTACTTAGTTCAATATAAAGAAAAACTTTAAGAATATATAGTATGGTTATTTGGAAATTATAGCAAAGTCATGAAAGTGAAAAGTGACTGGATGGCTGATATTCTGATTTAAGAGATACTAAATGTTAAAAATGCATCTTATATTTAATAAAATATAATAGGTGATGGAATAGCATTAAATCTTTCACCAAACAAGTGGTCCCTGACTTAAAATGAATCAACTTAAGATTTTTGGACTTTACAATGGTGCAAAAGTGATATGCATTCTATAGAAACCATACTTTGAATTTTGAGTTTTGATCTTTTCCTGGGCTAGCAATATGAGGTATTATACTTTCTTATGATGCTGGGCAGCAGCAGTGAGCCACCACTCCCAGTCAGCCACACCATCACAAGGGTAAACAACCAATACATTTACAACCATTCCATACCCATACAACCATTCTGTTTTTCACTTTCATTACAGTGTTCAATAAATTACAGAGATATTCAACACTTTTGTGTTAAGTGATTTTGTCCAACTGTAGGTTAATATGAGTATTCTGAGCATGTTTAAGGTCAACTAAGCTGATATTATGCTCAGTAGGTTAGGTATATTAAATGCATTCTCATTTTATGATATTTCAACTTATGAAACTTATCAACTTATCAGATGTAACCTCATTGTAAGTCAAGGGAAGTCTGTGATT
>NW_019154095.1:21789062-21809118 GCF_002288905.1 Enhydra lutris kenyoni | reverse complement strand
TTCCTTCCTTCCTTCCTTCCTTCCTTCCTTCCTTCCTTCCTTCCTTCCTTCCTTCCTTCCGAACAAGTTGTATTCTAAGACTCTTGGATTCTGTGAAATATCAATGGGTCTTTAATAGATGAAAAGTGCTTAGAGGTCAGGAGGGAAGATATTAATAAAACTTTTAGGTTACTAAGAGAACCTGGTGCAAGCTTCATAATAACTTAATTAATGCCTTCCATATGTCTTCATCCTTTCCTTTCCATTCTTTTCTTCACCCCCCCCACCCAGCTTACAGATGTTTAAGAGACTACTGTACACACAAGTCCTGCAACTGAGTAGTTATAGAATATATGGGATAAAAATGTTCATCAGGAGACTGATTTACTACAAATTACTTAGTATGAATTTTGAGTAACTATACATATATTGGTAAGATAAACATATATGCTGTTATTTCAGCTGGTCTAAATTTAGAGAGGTCATTCATCTCTATGATTCACATAATTCACTAGCCTCAGAGGATTTCTTTTAGTGGCTTAGAATATTGTCAATATAAACATTGAGAAAATAATTACCTTGATAAAATTGTCATAAAATATAATACATATCATTGGCACCAAAATTGGACTAGATAAGTTTACCTGATTGTGCAATTCAAGTTATTCTCCTTTTATATGCTCTTAATTAGAAAGCATCTGGCAGGGCGCCTGGGTGGCTCAGTGGGTTAAGCCGCTGCCTTTGGCTCAGGTCATGATCTCAGGGTCCTGGGATCGAGTCCCGCATCGGGCTCTCTGCTTGGCAGGGAGCCTGCTTCCCTCCCTCTCTCTGCCTGCCTCTCTGTCTACTTGTGATCTCTCTCTGTCAAATAAATAAATAAAATCTTTAAAAAAAAAAAAAAAGAAAGAAAGAAAGCATCTGGCAACTGAACAGCTGAGCAGCAGATAGGTAGTAGGATGGAATAATAGCTCTTCATATTGTTTAATGGGCTGTACTGAAACAACTTTTTCAGATCATGAAGCCTTTTGATTATTACCAAATAATTAGTGCTGCTAAGCGCCATTAAGTTAAGTTTTTTCATTCACCTGCAATAAAGAGAATAATGAAGGGAAAACTCACAGAGCTTGGCTTACTTTCTGGTGTCAGAGAAGGTTATCTCAGCTTATAGTTTCCCTAGAACCTGATGGTTATGCTGTTACAATGAAGTGATTTATACTCATTTCTGAGTGCCCCAGAGTTTGCTTGACATCACATCTTTTCAAAACTGTACATACAAAGTTCTGTTATTTTCTTCCCATCAAGACCTACTTATATTTTTGATAATTAGTGGACTCATGCATTTTTTAAGTAGTGTTTCTTGACTACAGTCTTATGGATGAAGGAACTGCTGGACTTGTGAAAAAGATTCTTGAAGTTCCTATAAGATGTCATTTAGTAAAGAATTTATCAAACTTCACCCAAGCCTCAAAGAGTTAATCAATCCATAGTATTATAGCCAACTAGAGCATAGCATATTGGCCACATATAGTATACTGATTACCAAGATTATTGAATTTTTTAAATAAGAACTTGATTCTGTTCAACTAGAGAGTATCTCAGAACAGATATGGAGTGACTAATGTCAGCCACCTTGGTAGTTCTGCTTATTGGGTTGAAGTCTCATTAAATTGATCTAAGCATGAAAAAAGCACAGATACAAGTTTCAATAATTCAGGAGGGACTATATGATACCTATAAAAATAACTATGCATCACTGGATGTAATTTGATCCATTAATTAATTAATTAAGCAAATATTTCTTGAATGCTTATTATATGCCAAGCAATATCCTAAATATAGACATAACAGCAATAAATGGAAAAAGGAAAACCTTTGTTTTCATGATGCTTTCTCTCTAGTGTACTATTTGAGTCATGGAACAGAATATGTTTTAAAATTATTCAATATTTAAGTGTATTATTGCATTTTATTACTATGGTTTTTCAACTGAGTTTAATTTGCCTCAGTTTGTCAATAAATTTTACTTTTTAAATTGAAGCTATGGAATCTTATATTTAATCAAAGCAAGTGTATAATAGAGTTCAAAACTTCTATTATCTGCAAAGCAAATAGGTTTATAACCCTTTTTATTTATATCCAGTTTGTTATTGCAGAGATCATACCTTCATGAGGCATATGATGGCTTCATTTTCTGTTCAAAATGTGGTCATAATTGATTTCTCCTAGAAACCTTCAAAAACTTCTAAGACAAATTTCTCTTTTACAATGGATGTAAGAAATCCTTCACTGCCAGACGCATTGTTATTTTGTGTGGGGTTATGAAAGCAGAAATGCCAAAGGTGAGATATCAAAGGGCTACACTCTTAGTACAAAGATAAAAACAAGTGAAACCACCATGTAGATGGAGAAAGCAAGGAAACCATCATGTCTTAATCTTAGCACTAGATAATAGAAGAAAGAAAAGTGTATTTCCTCTGGGAATTTGAACCACAACTAGATTTACGTTTTGAATTGACACCAACAATGTGGTCCAAAACTCATAAAGAAATTGTAATTTAAATTCTAAGTTTATTCCAAAAATGATTGAAAGGCACTATTGATTATAAAATGTAAACTGATTTAAGAGATACTAAATGTTAAAAATGCATCTTATATTTAATAAAATATAATCAAATTTATGCTACATAAAACTATATATAGTATTTCCAATACTAAATTATAAAATACTTATTTTTCAGATAAGGAAGTCAAATTTATGTTAAAAAATGTTATATAAAACTTTCACTTGCAAACACCTTTTATCTAGACATATTTAAAATAACATAATTTTGTAATTAAAGATCAAACATACAGGCACTTTATGAATTACTTTTCTTTTCTTTTTTTTTTTAAAGATTTTATTTATTTATTTATTAGTGGGAGGAAGAAAATAACAGATCAGAATGGAAATCAATGAACTAGGGACAAAAAAAAAAAGATAATGAAAATAAGAGCTATTTCTATTAAAAGATAAAATTGATAGACTTTTAGCCAGACTCATCAAGAAAAAGAGATGGCACAAATAAATAAAATCAGAAATAAAAAAAAGCTACAACTTATACACAGAAATATAAAGGATTATAAGGGACAATTTTAACAATATGTCAACAAATTGGACAACTTAAGAAGAAATGGATACATTCCTAGAAACATATGATCTTCCAAGATAAAATCATGAAGAAATAGAAAATCTGAGTGCACTGAACACTAATAATGAAATTAAATCAATAATCAAAAACTTCCCAACAAACAAAAGTCCAGTACATAACACTGTTACAGGTGAATTCTATTAAACATTTAAGGAAGAGATAATATCTGCCTTTCTCAAATTATTCCAAAAAATTGATGAGGTTGAAATAGTTCCAAACTCATTTTATGAAGCCAGCATTACTCTGATACTAAAAACAGAGGAAAACACTACAAAATTAAAAAAAAAAAAAGAAAGAAAGAAAATTACAGCCAATATCACTGGTGAGTATAGATAGAAAATCCTCAACAAGGCACTAGCAAACCAAACTCAACAATACTTTAAAAGGATCAACTACACCATGATCCAGTGGGATATATTCTAGGAATGCCAAGATGGTTTAACATTCCAAATCAAATACTGTGATATACCATATTAACAAAACAAAGGATAAAAGTAATATGATCATTTTAATAGATGCACTAACACATTAGACAAAATTCAACATTAATTTATGATTAAAAACTCACAACAAAGTGGCTATTGAGGAAACATACTTCAACTCAATAAAGGCCATAAATGACAAGTAGAAAGCTAACATCATTGTCAATGGTGAAAAACTGAAAGTTTTTCTTCTAAGATCATGATTAAGACATGGATGCTCAGTCTCACCACTTCTATCCAATGTAGTATTTTAAATCCTAGCCACAGCAATTAAGCAAGCAAACACATAGAACCCATCAAAATTAGAAAAGAAGCAAAACTCTCACTATATGCAGATGACATGATACTATATACAGAAAACCATCATAAAGGATGAATACCCAGCTTTTGCATCAACATGGATGGGACTGGAGGAGATTATGCTAAGTGAAGTAAGTCAAGCAGAGAAAGTCAATCATCATATGGTTTCACTTGTGGAACTTAAGGAATAACATGGAGGACATTAGGAGAAGGAAGGCAAAAATGAAAGGGGGGATTTGAAGGGGGAGACAAACAATGAGAGACTATGGACTCTGGGCAATAAACTGAGGGGTTTAGAGCAGAGAAGGGTGGGGTGATGGTTTGGCTCAGTGATGGGTATTAAGGAGGGCACATATTGCATTTAGCACTGGGTGTTATATGCAAACAATGAATCTTGGAATGCTACATCAAGGACTAATGATGTACTACATGGTGACCAACACAAGATAATAATAATAAAATAAAATAAAATAAACAGTGAAAAAAAGAAAACCCTGAGGACTCCACTAAAAACTATTAAACCTAACAAATGAGTTCAGTAAAGTTAAGGATACCAAATTAATATACATAAATATGTTGCATTTCTATACACTGAAAATGAACTATAGAAAGAGAAATTGAGAAAACAATCTCATTTACAATTGCATCAAAAAGAATAAAATACCTAAGAATAAATTTAATCAAGTTGACGGAAAACCTGTAATCTGAAAACTAAGACACTGATTAAAGAATTGAAGAAGACAGAAATAAATGGAAAGAATTACTGTGTTCATAGATTGGGAAAATTAATAATGTCAAAATGTTCGTACTACCTAAAGCAATCTATAATCTCAATTCAGTCCCCATGAAAATGCCAATGGCATTTTTCACAGAACTAAAACAAATAATTTTAAAAATTTGTATGGGATGACAAAAGAACCCCAAATAACCAAAGCAATCTTGAGAAAGAACAAAGCTAGAAGTATCATACTTCCAGATTTCAAGACATATTACAATTCTGTAGTAGTCTTCAAAACAGTATGGTACTGGCACACATAGACATGTAGATCACTGGATGAGAAGAGAGAGCCCAAAATAAACACATGCTTATATGATCAGTTAACTTACAACAAAGGAAATAAGAATACAAAATGGCCTCAACCCACTGAGCCACCCAGGGCTCGGGTCACGGTCTCGGGGTCCTGGGATCGAGCCCCGCGTCGGGCTCTCTGCTCGGCAGGGAGCCTGCTTCCTCCTCTCTCTCTGCCTGCCTCTCTGCCTACTTGTGATCTCTGTCTGTTAAATAAATAAATAAAATCTTTAAAAAAAAAAAAGAATACACAATGGGAAAAAAAGACTATACAGCTACATGGGAAAGAATAAAATTGAAACACTTTTTTTTTTTTTTTACAGATTTTATTTATTTATTTGAGAGAGAGACAGAGCAGGGAGGAGGGGGAGGGAGAGGGAGAGGGAGAGGCAGACCCCCTGTTCAGCAGGGAGCCTGATGCAGGGCTTGATTCCAGAACTCTGAGATCATGAGCTGAGCTGAAGGCAGACACTTAACCAACTGAGTCACTGACATGCCCTGGGTCACTTTCTTATACTATATAAGCTCAAAATGGGTTAAAGACTTAAATGTCTTTACATAGTTGTTTTTTTTTAAGATTTTATTTATTTATTTGCCAGACAGAGATCACAAGTAGGCAGAGAGGCAGGCAGAGAGAAAGGAGGAAGCAGGCTCCCGCTGCGCAGAGAGCCCCATATGGGGCTCGATCCCAGGACCCTGGGATCATGACCTGAGCCGAAGTCAGAGGCTTTAACCCACTGAGCCACCCAGGTGCCCCTTAAATGTCTTTAACTTAAATGTAAATGTAAGTTAAACTTAAATGTAACACCTGAGTCCATATAACTCAAGGAAAAAAAAAAAACATAAGCAAGAAGCTCAGTAACATCAATCTGAGCAATATTTTTAAAAAATCTGTCTCATTAGGTAAGGACAACAAAGAAAAAACTAAAAAATGAGACTGTATCAAACTTAAAAGCAGAAGACATGAATAGACATTTTTCCAAAGAATACATACAGATGGCTGACAGACACATAAAATCATGTTCAACATCACTCATCAGCAGGGAAATGCAAATCAAAACCACAATGAGACATCAACTCATACCTGTCAGAATGGCTAAAATCAACAATTAAAAAAAAAAAGAACAGGTGTTGACAAGGGTATGGAGAAAAAGAACCTTCTTTCACTGTTGGAATGCAAACTCGAGCAGCCACTCTGGAAAACAGTATGGAAGTTCCTCAAAAAACTAAAAATAGAACTCCCTAGGATCCTGCAATTACACTATTAGGTAATTACTCAAATAATACAAAAATACTAATTCAAAGGGATACATGCAACATGATGTTTATAGTAACATTACAAACAATAGCCAAATTATGGAAACAGCTCAAATGTCCACCAACTAATAAATGTATAAAGAAGAAGTGGTATATATATATATAATGGAATATTAGCCATAAAAATAAATGAAATCTTGCCATGTGCAGTGACATGGGTGGAGTTAGACAGTATTAAGCTAACAGAAATAAATCAGTCAGAGAAAGACAATTGTCATATGCTTTTACTCATATGTGGAATTTAAGAAGCAAAACAGGTAAGCAAAGGGAAAAAAAAGAAAGAAAGAGGTAAATCAGGAAACACTCTTAACTATAGAGAATAAACTAATGGTTTCTAGAATAGAGGTGGGTGGAGAGATGGGTTAAGTGAGTGAGCGGGATTAAGGAGTGCAATTGTGATGAACACTGGGTGTTGTGTAGAATATTGAATCACTCTGTTGTATACCTGAAAGTAATACTTTTTAAAAGATTTTATTTATTTATTTATTTGTGGAAGAGAGCACAAGTTGGGGGTTATTCAGAGAGAGAAGGAGAAGGAAACTCTCCTACAGAGCAGAGAGCCCAATGCAGGGCTTAATCTCATGGTATCATGAGTTGAGCCAAAGACAGATGCTTAACTGACTGAGTCACCCAGGCATTCCATCCTGAAAGTAATATTACACTGTATTTTAACTAACTGAAATTTAAATAAAAACTTTTTTAAAAAGCCTTTTCTTAGAGTAGGAAACCATAAACAAAATGAAAAGGGAACCTATAGAATAAGAGATAATATTTTCAAATAATATATCCAATAAGCAGTTATCATCTAAAATACATAAAGAGCTCATACAAGTCAATATCAAAAAGAACAAATAATATGACTAGAAAATGGACAGAAGACTCACATAAACATTTTTCCAAAGAAGTATATAGATGGCCTATAGACATATGAAAAGATGCTCAACATCACCAATCACGAGGGCAATGCAAATTAAAACTACAATGAGATATCATCCCATACCTGTCAGAAGGGCTAGTATCAAAAGACAAGAAATTTCAAAAGTCGGTGAGAATGTAAGAATGGAGAATTTGGAATTCTTTTGAACTTTTGAGGGGAATGTAAATTAGTGCAACCACTCTAGAAAATGGCCTGGAGATTCCTTAAAAAAATTAAAAATATAGGAGTTAAGATGTTGGAGTAGTAGGAAGACTCCGTCTTATCCCTTGAACACAGTTAGATAAATATCAAATCATTCTGAACACCCAAGAAATTGATCTGAGGACTGACAGAATAAACTATACAACTAGAGGGAGAGAAGAGGTCACACCATGCAAGGTAGGAGGTGTAGAGACAGGATCGGGGAGAAAATGAATGTGAGTGCTGTGGTGGGGAGGGAACCCTGAACACAGAGACAGCGAGAGAGAGAGAGAGAGAGAGAGAGAGAGAGAGAGAGAGAGAAGAAAGCAGCACACAGGGGATTGCACAAGGAAAATACAAAGTCATTGACTGGGAAAATGAAAGGAGCTGATTGTCATGAGTTTTAACAACAAGTAGAGCTCCTAGATGGAGTTTTAGAGGTCTGCCTAGTGGTTGGTGTTGAGCCTGGCAGGCACTACAGTGCTCCTATGGAGAAAGAGATCAGGGATGTACTGGGAGAGATGATTCTCCCTTCTTGGAATATATCTGAGAGATGTGGCATTGCATCTCCAGGGACAAAAGAGCCATTGGACATCATTATGCTCCCCTCCCCCCTGCCCACCACCCTACCTTAAGTACAGGGGTAGAGACACCTGCTAACCGCAACTCACCTGAACTCAGGTTTTTTGCTGCACTTCACTCTAAAATCCAAGCTCCTGTGCATTAGTGCAACTGCCTTTCTGGAACAAACTGGTACCAGCCCCAGATCAGGAGACACACACCCCCCCCACCCCACCTCCCAGAGGACCAGATACTTCCACACTATGCTTGGTCCCTAAAGTTTGGAGTTTTGAAACTCAGCCAATGTACCTGGGATAAAACACAGGTTCACTGTGCTTCTGGTTGGGCAGGTGGCTTGGACACAGACAGGGTGAAGTCATAAATCTGAGGGAATGGGTGGGACACATGAGGGGAGATTATTTGCTCTTCTGTGAGGGCTTCCCAGATGGTGGTGGTCACAAACTCCCCTCTCCTGGGAGAAGGGAGAGAGCTAGTGACATTTTCCTCCCCAACCCATCAGCAGAGGCTGACTTCAGTGAGCAGCATAGTACCAACAATGGAGGCCCAAGCTGCTTACACCAAGCCTCACCCCCCTTCACTCTGCAGGTGCTTATTTACTAGGACAAGTATGTTTGAGAGTCAGAGCATCAGTGGACCACCTGCCCAGCAAAAATACCCTGCACACGCCAAGTCTGCTGATTACAGAGTGCTGCAAAGACTCAGTTCTATTGGAAATAGGAGTAAGCCTCCTTTAACAGGCAGATGAAAGCACATTTGGTTAAAATTCACCACATAGTGGACAAGGTCCAAATACTGTCCACTGCAGACAAGGAGAAACTCTGCAGAGGACTGACTCCAGGAAAAGAACAGGCAAAACAAACAGCAGAGTTTACACAGCATACACTAGAAACACTTCCTGAAGCAATAGGACCTGGACAGTATGTGACCTCTTCTTAATATTGCCATTACTCTCAGAAGCAGGAAAGATAACAGGCTTTCCTAACACAGAGAAGAAGACAGAGACCTACACAAAATGCCTAGATGGAGGAATTTATTTCCAAAGAAAAAACCAAGAAGAGGTCACAGCCAGGTATCTAATTGAAACAGATAGAAGCTATATGCCTGACTGAGAATTTTAAAAAACAATCATAAGGATGTTAGCTGGTTTGAGAAATGCATAGAAGACACCAGGGAGTCCCTTACTGCAGAGATAAAAGACCTAAAAACTAATCAGTCCAAAATTTTTTAAAAATGCTATAATCGAGAGGCAAAACCAACTGGATGTAATGACCACAAGAATGGAAGAAGCTGTGGAATGAATAGGTGATACAGAAGATAAAATTATGGAAAATAATGAATCTGAAAAGAAGAGGGGA
The DNA here is from genome assembly GCF_002288905.1 of Enhydra lutris kenyoni. Lineage (NCBI taxonomy): Eukaryota > Metazoa > Chordata > Mammalia > Carnivora > Mustelidae > Enhydra > Enhydra lutris. The sequence continues at coordinate 21,799,729 of NW_019154095.1, read as the reverse complement.
AAAAAATATTGGGTCATGAATATAGACTCAGGGAACTCAGCCACTCCATAAAGTGTAATATAATTTGTATCATAGAAGTCCTAAAAGAAGAGCAGAAAGAAAAAGAGACAGAGAAAGAGAAGATTTTTTTGAGAAAATTATAGCTGAAAACTTCCCTAATCTGGAGAAGAAAACAGACACCATATCCAGGAGTCATCAAAATCAACAGAAGCCGGGCAACACCAAGACATGTCATGTTAAAATCTGTAAAATACAGAGATAAGGGAAAAAATCTTAAAAGCAGCAAGGAAAAAGAAATCCCTAACTTACAAGGGAAGGCAAATAAGGTTAACAGCAGATCTCTCCACAGAAATTTGATAGGCCAGAAGAGGGTGGCATAATATATTCAATGTGCTTAATGGGAAAAGTATGCAGCCAAGAATACTTTATCAGGAAAGGCTGTCATTCAGAATAGAAGGAGAGATAAAGAGTTTCACAGCCAAACAAAAACTAACAGAGTTTGTGACCACTAAATGAGTCCTGCAAGAAATATAAAAGGGGACTCTTCAAATGAGAAAGAAATACCAAAAGCAACAAAAACTGGAAAGGAACAGGGATAATCTCTAGGAACAATGACTTTACAGATGATACAATGGCACTAATTCATATCTATCATAGTTCTTCTGATTTATATGGACTAAGTGCTTCCATCAAAAGACATAGGGTATCAGGATGGATAAAAATAAAAATAAAAAAAAATAAGACCCATATATCTGTATGCTGCCTACATTACACTCATGTCAGATCTAAAGACAACAGCAGATTTAAAGTGAGGGGATGGAGAACCATTTATCATGCTAATGGATGCCAAAAGAAAGCCAGAGTGGCTATGCTTAAATCAAACAAACTAGATTTTAAACCAAAGACTGTAATAAGAGATGAAGGAGGACACTATAACATAATAAAGGGGTCTATCCAAAAAGATCTAGCAATTGTAAATATTTATGTCCCCAACTTGGGAGCACCCAAATATATAAACCAATAACAAACATAAACACACTGATAATAATAAAACAATAGAGAACATTAATACCCTACTTACAGCAATGGACAGATCATCTAAACAAAAAAATCAACAAGGGAACAATGGCTTTGAATGACAAACTGGGTCAAATGGACTTAACAGATATATTTAGAATATTTTATCCTAAAACAGCAGAATACACATTCTTTTCGAGTGCACCTGGGACATTCTTCAGAATAGATCACATCCTAAGTTACAAATCAGGCCTTAATAAATACAAAAAGATTAAGATCATACCATACAATGCTATGAAATTTGAAGTCAATCACAAGAAAAAACTTGGAAAGACCACAAATACCTGGAGGTTGAAGAAGAACCTACCAAAGAATGAATGGGTAAACCAGGAAATTAAAGAAGAAATAAAAACTACATGGAATCAAATGAAAATGAAACACAATAGTCCAAAACCTTTGGGATGATCAAAAGCACTCATAAGGCACAAGTATATAGCAATATAGGTCTACCTCAAGAAGCAAGAAAATTCTCAAATACACAACCTAACCTTATATCTAAGGGAACTAGAAAAAGAAGAGCAAATAAAGTCTAAAGCTAGAAGAAGAATGGAAATGATAAAGATTAGAGCAGAAATGAATGATATAGAAAGAAAGAAACAAACAAACAAAAAACAGTATCAGTGAAACTAGGAACTGGTTCTTTGAGGGAATTAATACAATTGGGTGCCTGGGTGGCTCAGTCAGTTAAATATCAGCATTCAGTTCAGGTAATGATCTCAGGGTCCTGGGATCAAGCCTCACTTCCAGCTTCCTGCTCAGCAGGGAGTCTGCTTCTCCTTCTCCCTGCCTCTCCTTACCACGCATGCTCTCTCTCTCACACTCTCCCTCATTCTCAAATAAATAAATAAAATCTTTAAAAAATAAAAAATTAATAAAATTGATAAACCTCTAGCCAGATTTATCAAAAAGAAAAGAGAAATGATACAAATAAATAAAGGCCCAAATGAGAAAGGAGAGATCACAAACATCATCACAGAAATAAAATTTTTGTTTTTAGAGAGAGAGGGAGAGAGAGAGTGGGTTGGGGGGAGAGGGGCAGAGGGAGAGAGAGAGAATCTTAAGCAGGCTCCACACCCAGCATGGAGCCCCATGCCGGGCTTGAACTCACACCTCTGAGATCATGACCAGAGCTGATACACTTAACCAACTGAGCCACCCAGATGCCCCAGAAATATAAACAATTATAAGAGAATATCATGAAAAATCATATGCAAACAAATTGGGCAATCTGGAAGGAATAGATAAATTCCTAGAAACATAAACTATGAAAACAGAACAGGAGGAAATAGAAAATTTAAATAGACTCATAACTAGCAAAGAAATTGAATTAGTAATCAAAATCTCCCAACTAAAAGAAGTACAGAGCCAATTGGCTTCCCAGGGGAGGTCTACCAAACATTAAAGAAGCATTAATACCTATTCTTCTCAAAGTGTTCCAAAAAAACAGAAATGGAAGGAAAACTTCCAAACTCATTCTTTGTAGTTAGCATTACCTTGATTTCAAAACCAGACAAAAACCCCATTAAAATGGAGACTTATAGTCCAATAGCCCCAATGAACATAGATGCAAAAATTTCTGAACAAAATACTAGCAAATCAAATCTAACAGTACAGTAAAGAAATCATTCACCATGATCAAGTGGGATTTATTCCTGGGTTACAAGGACAGTTCATTATTCACAAATAAATCAGTGTGATATACCACATTAATAAAAGAGAGGATAAGGACTCTATGATCCTCTCAATATCTGCAGAAAAAGTATTTGACAAAATACAGCATTCATTCTTAATAACCCTCAACAAAGTAGAGATAGAGGGAACATACCTCAACATCATAAAGGCCATAAATGAAAGACCCACAGCTAGTATCATCCTCAATGGGGAAAAACTGAGAGCTTTTCCTCTAAGGTTAGGAACAAGACAGAGATATTCAACCTCACCATCATTTAACATAGTATTGGAAGTCCTAACCTCAGCAGTCAGACAACAGAAAGAAATAAAAGCCTAGGAGGAAGTCAGACTTCTACTGATTCATAGATGACATGAAATACTATGTAGGAAACTCAAAGACGCCACCACAAAATTGCTGGAACCAATACATAAATTCAGCAAAGTCACAGGATACAAAATCAATGTACAGAAATCTGTTACATTCCTATGTACCAATAGTTTATCAGGGGAAAGAGGAATGAAGGAATTGGCCCATTTATAACTGCACCAAAAACCATAAGATACCTGGAATAAACCCAACCAAAGAGGTAAAAGATCTGTACTCTGAAAACTGTAGACTACTTTGGAAAGACATTGAAGAGGACACAAAGAAATGGAAAAACATTCCATGATCATGGATTCGAAGAACAAATATTGTTAAAATATTTATACTATCCAAGGCAATTTACACATTAGAGCAATCATATCAAAATACCAACAGAATTTTTCACAGGGCTAGAACAAACAATACTAAAGTTTGTATGGAACCAGAAAAGACGCTGAATAGCCAAAGCAATCTTGAAAAAGAAAAACAAAGTTGGAGGCATCTCAATTCCAGACTTCAAGCTCTATAGCAAAGCTATAATCATCAAGACAGTATGGTACTGGCACAAAACCAGACGAATAAATCGGTGAAACAGAATAGAAAACCCAGAAATAGACCTACAACTATATGGTCAACTAATCTTTGGCAAAGCAGGAAAGAATATCCAATGGGGGGAACAAAAGACAATCTTCAAAAAATGGTGTTGGCAAAATTGGACAGCAACATGCAAAAGAATGAAACTGGACCACTTTCTTATACCATTCACAAAAATAAATTAATCAAAATGGATGAAAGACTTAAACATGAGACAGGAATCCATAAAAATCCTAGAGGATAACATAGGCAGAAATCTCTTTGACCTCAGCCATTCACAAAAGTAAAAATGAACTATTGGGATTTTATCATGACAAAATGCTTCTTTACAGTGAAGGAAACAATCAGCAAAACTGAAATGTAACTGACAGAATGGGGGAAGATATTTGCAAATGGCATAGCTGATAAAGGTTAGTGTTCAAAATAGAAAAAAGAATTTACCAAACTCAACACCCAAGAAACAAATAATCCAGTTAGGAAACGGACCTAAGACATGAAGAGACATTCTTCCAGGGAAGATATGCAGATGGCCAACAGACAATGAAAAAGATGCACAACATCACTTTCATCAGAGAAATACAAATCAAAACTTTGAGATACCATCCCATACCCATCGGAATGGTTGAAATCAACAATATAGGAAACTACAGGTGTTGGCAAGGATGCTGTGAAAGGGAATCCTCTTACACTGTTGGTGGGAATGCAATCTGGTGTAGCCACTATGGAAAACAGTATGGAGAGTCCTCAAAAAGTTAAAAATTAACTAACCTACAACCCAGCGATTGCACTATAATTAATTACCCAAAGGACACAGAAATACTGATTCAAAGAGGCATGTGCACCTCTGTGTTTATAGTAGCATTTATAACAATAGTCAAATTATGGAAACAGCTCAAATGCCCATTGACTGATGAATGGATGAGGAAGACATGGTATATATAGATACATATGATGGAATATTACTCAGCCATAAAAAGAAGGAAATCTTGCCATTTGTAATGACATGGATGGAGCTAGAGAGTATTATGCTAAGCAAAATAAGTCAGCCAGAGAAAGACAAATACCGTATGATTTCACTTATCTGTGGTATTTAAGAAACAAAATATATGAATATAGGGGAAAGAAAAAAAAAAGAGAGAGGGAGGGAAACCATAAAAGAGACTCTTAACTATAGAGAATAAACTGAGAATTCCTGGAGGGGAGGTGGGCGGGGAGATGGGCTAAATGGGTGATAGGGATTAAGGTGTGCACTTGTTGTAGTGAGCTCTGGGTATCATATGTAAGTGATGAATCATTGAATTTTACTCCTTAAACTAATATTACACTATATGCTAACTAACTAGAATTTAAATCAAAAGTTGAACCATTAGGGGTGCCTGGGTGGCTCAGTGGGTTAAAGCCTCTGCCTTCGGCTCAGGTCATGATCCCAGGGTCCTGGGATTGAGCCCCACATCAAGTTCTCTGATCAGGAGGGAGCCTGCTTCCCTTCTTCTCTCTCTCTGCCTGCTTCTCTGCCTACTTGTGATCTCTGTCAAATAAATAAATAAAATCTTAAAAAAAAACTTGAAACATTAAAAAAAAAAAAGAAAATATAACTGCCCTATGATCTAGCAATTCACTCCTGGGTGTTTGTTTATCTGAAGAAAATGAAAACATTTAATTTAGAAGGACATATGAACCCCTTTTTCCGTCACATTTATTCACAATAGCCAAGATATGGAAACAACCTGAATGTCCATCAGTTAATAATTAGAAAAAAAAATGTGATACACACACACACACCCATTGAATATATTTATATTCACATATATATAATGAAATATATATATAATGAAACATTATCTAGTCATAAAAAGAATGATATCTTGCCATTTGGAGCAACATAGGTAGACCTAGAGGGTATTATGCTAAGTGAAATAAGTCAGACAAAGAAAGAGTAATACCATATGACTGCATATGAGTGGAATCTAAAAAACAAAACAAGATAGAAACAGACTAATAAATACGGAGAGCAAACACTTATTCTCCAGAGGGAAGAGTGGTGAGCAGCTATTGAAATAGGTGAAGGGAATTAAATTTACAATATTCAAGTTATAAAATAAATAAGAAACAGGGATTTAATGTATAACCTAGGGAATATGGTTAATAAGATTGTAAAAACCATGTATTGTGCCACATTGAGACTAGACTTATGGTGATCATTTTATGATGTATATAAAAATTGAATCGCTATTTGTGTACCTGAAACTAGTATAATATAGAGTCAGCATGCTTTAATCAAAACAAAAAAAGCAGTAATCACTTAAAAATTACCTTCCTCTACAGAATTTCATTGGAACTGAAACCTGCTTTTTATGTTGTATAGAATGTTAACACTCATATAACTTTGTATAGTTTAGAGCCTTATATAAGTTACAAATATTTCAAAATTATAAAAGCCTAAATTATTATCAAAAAAGTATGTTCAAGATAAGAAACATGTTTACATAAAATTAAAAACTCATTCTTAGCCTATTTTTAAGTAAAATTCAATAGTGTATGTCCAATTAAGCTATTGATAATCTTGAAGCAATTTTTAGCCATAACATTTGAGTTAAGAGATTTTCAATCTTTTCTCAACTCAAATACTAGCTATCTAATTTAAACATGGCATTTTAAAAATACTATTTGCATTTGTCTGAACAGTAGATGAAGATTGTTTATTGTTTTTGTTGTTTTGCTTTAAATTGAGTTATTTATTATTAATTAGATTGTTTGTGAGAGATACAGTGTGAGCAGGGAGTGGGGGCAGAGGGAGAGAAAGAGAGAGAGAGAGAGAATCCTAAGCAGGCTTCACGCCCAGTGTGGAGCACGACAGGGGACTTGACCTCTTAACCCTGAGATCATGACTTGAGCTGATATCAAGAGTTGGATGCAGAACTGACTGAGCCACCCAGGCAACCCTAAAACTTGGTTTGTTTTTTGTTTTTGTTTTTGTTTTTTTAAATTCATTATTTTTCTTATTTTCCTTTAGGGGAATGTATTTCTCCATGTTCTGATGGAATGTAAATTCTCAATTGTTTCACTTTTAATTTGTCAGTGAGAGGGCCACTGATCATTGAACATTGCTTCTCTTCCACTCATAAAGGACATCTCTTTCAGTTAAATTAAGTTTTTGATATTTAAATTTGTGACTTTTGATTATCCTCATTTTGATAGTCACTTCATTGACATTTTTGAAATCATATTCCCAGTGTATTCAGCAAAGATAGGCCAGGATATGTGTGCACTTTTGGCTATACAGTTTTAAGATTTGGAGTATTTAGAAAGAATTCAGAATAAAACCATTAATTTTATGAAAAAGTAATAAAATAAAATCTATGAGGAATGATTAGAAGGCAGAATTGATAGGTTTTCTAGTAGTCGAGAATACTTAGTATGAATTATGATGACATCCTATTTGAAATTTCTTTTTTTTTTTTAGATTTTATTCACTTATTTGACAGACAGAGATCACAAGTAGGCAGAAAGGCAGGCAGAGAGAGAGGGTGAAGCAGGCCCCCTGCTGAGCAGAGAGCCAGATGCGAGGCTTGATCCCAGGACTCTGGGATCATGACCTGAGCCAAAGGCAGAGGCTCAACCCACTGAGCCACCCAGGCGCCCCTGAAATTCATTCTTATATCATCCAAAGGTATTACCTACGAAGGCCCTTTAGTTAAATGGGAGTCCAAACTTTTCTCTATTGCTTTTCTTTTGTCACTATAACCTTTTTCAGTCTTGGACTCACAAAGTGAACAACTTGAGTTGAAAACATGAAATGAAGATACTCAAATGACCCCAACCTAATCAGAATCAATTGCAATAAATTACAAATGCAGACCAAGGGGATAACTGTTTCAGGCTAGCACACTTTTCTAACCCCTAAATCTTATGATTGCTGTTCTTTGCCCTAATTTATTTTGCTTTCACCTTCCAGTTTCAATGGAAATTCCCAGTATTGGCCCTTAAAGAGAAAAGCCATTTCTTGTTTGGATCTCAAGAACACACCTATTGGAATTCTAGTGGAAACTGCCACCAATATAGCAAATTTCTCCACCCAAATTAGCCGTGGTCCATGGCTTTGACTTGAAAACTTCCTAAGTCTTTTACCCTCTAAGGGTCTCATATGTGTAGCCAATCATCTTAAATTATATCTCTTCTCAGTTTCTCTTTTTTATTTCTGTTTTTTTCCAGAACACTGTATTTTATTTTCTACACATTTTCTTCTTATTTAGGATTTATTATTCACAAATATCTTTCCACGATTTTCTTAGAATCCAAAAGTATAACTCACTCTCCCATGGAAGAAGCTTGTAACTTTACATAAATAAAAAGTACTTAAAACTAGATTTGCTGGCAAGATGGTGGTGCCAGCATAGGAATTACAAAATACAGTACAAAAGAGAAAAAATATCTGTAACTAGGTAAAATATAGATTAGAAATTAAAAAGAGAATGACTATCATGTGCCTACCAGAAATCTGAAGTATTTCTGCTACATGTATTATTGATGAGATGATGTGGAAAAGCAAAATTGAGGGCAACCGTATAATTATCCTCCTGACAGAAAAAGAATGTTCTCCCTTCATTCCCTTCCCTGGAAAGAAGACATACACCCTTGCAGAATCTCATAGACAACTCTTTTGTCTGAGAAGTAAAAATTGTGTTTTCTAAAAGATGGAAGCCCACAGGGAGTTCAGGAGCTAATCAGATTTCCATTTCACTCTCACATACCTCTGTGAATAAGGAAGTTGTGGCAGGTACATTAGAGTGAACTACTTCTAAAAGAAGATAGACCACTTGTAACAATGGACCCTTCTTTACGGGGACTACCTGTATTTATGTAGAGATGTGACTCAGGATTATGGCTCTGCCAATGAGTAAAGCTTTGTTTTCCTCTCCACTCTTTAAAATGATGTACTGCCAGATGCTTGTTTTTCTTTATTATCCCCTTAAATTAATACCTGATGTGTCCTTTAGGAAAAATTTAGATTTTGAATAATCCAATGCTTACCTTGGTCTTAAATAATTTAATTATTGCCAGACTATAAGACAACCTTGAAACAGCATGGAACCTTCTAAAGAATGATGAATAAACAAAGAGAAGTGACATGGGTATAAAAAGATCCTCCATTTCAGCACAAGGGGTTCCCTTCTAGAGATTTAATACATTTATCCCTCTTAAGTATATAACTTAAGATGTATTCACAAAAATACTTTAACCTGTTTTTATGATCATTTAAAAAATTACTTTCCATGAAACTTCTCAATGAGAACCCAGGTACAGTTGTATAGAAGGAGGCAGATGAATAGATTGGACCCAGAAGAAAATGAATTAATTAAAAGAAAAGACAAGCCACACAAATTCTCTCAGAACACAAAGGAAAGAAATGATAATGAGGTGCAGAAGATAATAATAAAATAGGCATCCCACCCTATAGATCATAAGCTTCTTAAGAGATAATAAAACAATTAGAACCACAAAGACATGATTCATGAAAAAAAAATTGGTAAACTGGACTCCATTAAAATTAAAAAATTTCTCCTCTGCAAAAGATAATGTTAAAAACATAAGATGAGCCAAAAATTGGGAGAAAATATTTGAAAATGACACATCTGATAAAGGACTATTATCCAAAATATGCAAAATAATCATAAAATCCAACAATAAGAAAATGAGCAATCTAATTATAAAAATGGGCAAAAGATGTGAACAGACACTTTCACCAAAGAAGATACATAGATGGCAGGTAAGTTTATGAAAAGATGTTTGACATCCTATGTCACTAGGGATTTGCAAATTAAGGCAACAATGAGTTATCACTGCATGTCTATTGAAATGGCCAATATCAAAAACAATGTCAACACCAAACACTGTGAGAATGTTGAGCAACAATACTCATTGTTGGAGGGAATGCAAGATGGTACAGCTACTTTGCAGGACAGTTTGAAAGTCTTTTTTTTTTTTTTTTTTTTTTAATAAAACTAAGTGTATTCTTACCATATGATTGCTCTTTGGTATTTATCCAAAAAACCTGAAAATTTATGTCCACATGAAAACATGTGCAAGGATGCTTATAGAAGCTTCATTCTTAACTGCCAAAACTTGTAGGCAACCAAGATGTCCTTCAGTAGATAAATGGATAAATAAACTGTGGTATATATAGACAATGGAATATTAGTCAACTTTCAAAAGAAATAAGATAACAAATTATGAAAAGTCATGGAGGAAACTTAAATGCATATTACTAAGCAAAAAAACCAAACTTGAAAAGGTTGCAAATTGTATGATTCCAAGTATATGACATTTTAAAAAAGGCAAATATGTAGACAGGAAAAGATCAGTAGTTTCAAGTTATTAGGGGGGAGTATGGAATGAGTAGACACAGAGCAAAGGAGTTTTAGGGCAGTAAAACTATTCTGTATGATACTACGATGGTGATACATGTCACTACAGATCTATCCAAATTTACAGAATGCACAGCACCAAGAGTGAACCCTAATGTAAACTATGTGAACTCTGGGTGATAACGATGTGTCAATGTAGGTTATCAGTTGTAACAAATGCATTCTGATGGGGGATGTTGATAGTAGGGAGAGATTGCCTGTTGGGAGGGTCAGGGATATATGGAAATTTTCTGTACTTGTTGCTATATATTGCTGTGAACCTAAAACTTCTGTAAAAAATTATTAATTAAAAAAGTGAATCGTTGCTAATCTAAAAGTTTCAGTGATGGTTACTGCTATGATAAGTATGATGGCAGTGTGATTGGACTACCTGTATTTATCCTTATTCTCTTTGTCATCATTAGGAGAAAATTCCTAGAGAACCACAAGACAAAATTTCGTTTTTTCACTCTGAACACATAATAACCAGAACTAACCACTTGGATGAAGTACGCATTCTTGAGAGGATAGAATTATCACAGGCGAGAACAGGGGAA
>NW_019154095.1:21778924-21784062 GCF_002288905.1 Enhydra lutris kenyoni | reverse complement strand
ATAGCAAACAATGTAATAAATAAATTTTATAGTTTGTTAGATGGTAATAAGTGGTAAAAACAAATAGAAGGGCATGAGGGGGCTCAGAGTACAGATTTCTATTTTAAAGATTTTATTTATTATTTGACAGAAAGAGAGCACAAGCACAGGGAGCAGCAGAGGGAGAGGGAGAAGTAGGGTCCCAGCTGAGACGGCAAACTAAGGCAGGGCTTGATCCCAGCACCCAGGAATCACGACCTGCACTTAAAACAGATGTTTAACTGACTGAGCTACCCAGGTCCCCCCAGGTTGCTATTTTAAATAAGATGGTTGGGGATGCTTCTTTGAAAAGGTGGTACTTGAGCAAAGACCTGGAGCAAAGGAAGTAGAGTAGTTGACAATTAGTATATCTGAAAATGTGTTGCAATCAGAGGGGATAACTAACACAATGGCCCTAAGATGGCCAGTGCCTCATGCCTCCTTTGTAGAATAAATAAAAAGCAGTAGCAATTCAATTAGAAAGGCAATGAAGCATCAGACGTGGTAGGTCTTGTGATCCACCATGAGGACCTTGGCTTTTGCTCCAGTAAAGACGGGAGGATACTGGAGAGCTAGAAGAGTGATAAGATATAACTTCTGTCTTCAAAGGATCACTCTGGCTTCAGTTGAAAATAGGCTGCAGAGGAGACAATGTTAAAAAGGCAGCAAGACTACTTTGAAATTTATTGGGGATTATCCAGCTAAATGTGTATGGTGGCTCCAAACATAAGGAGAGCAATGGAGATAGTGACATGAGTTATTTATTCCACTTCCACTTTGAAGGCCATAAGGATTTTATGACTGATTTGAATAGGAAATCTATGAAGAATCAAGATGACTAAGAATTTTAGCTTCAGCAACTGAAAGGATAGAACTCCCATCAAGTATGATAGGGAAGATTATAAATTTAATACTTTGGGGAAGCAATCCAGAACCAGTAATTTAGTTTTGGACATATTAATTTGGATATGGCTATGCCACATTCTAGCAGAGATGTTGAGTAGGCAGTTGGATATACATGTCTAGCATTCAGAGCAGAAATCTTGGCAGGAAGGGAACCCAGGCAGCTCAGTCAGTTAAGCATCTGCCTTTGGCTAAAGTCATGATCCCAGAACTCATGATACTGGGATCAAGCCCCATATCGAGCTCCCTTTTCAGAGGAGTCTGATTTTCCCTCTCCCTTTCCCTTCTGCCTTTCCCCCTGGCTTGTGTTCTCAATCTCTCAAATAAATAAATGTCTTTTTAAAAAATTTTTATTTATTTTTATTTGAGAGAGAGAGTGAGACAGAGCACTAGGGAAGAGAAGGTCAGAGGGAGAAGCAGACTTCCCATGCAGCTGGGAGCCTGATGCGGGACTCGATCCCAGGACTCCAGGAACGTGTCCTGAGCCAAAGGCAGTCACTTAACTAATTGAGTCACCCAGGTGTCCCTAAATAAATCTTTTTTAAAAGAAAATTTGGCAGGAGATTAATAAAAATTAGAGTAATTTACATGTAAAGGGTATTAAATTAAAGAGACTGGATGAAATTACCAAGAGATTGTGTGTGAAAGAAGAGAAGATAAAAGACTGAGTCCTAGGCCACTCCAAAGTTAGGGTGCCAGGGAGAAGAGTGGGCATTTGCACAAAACATTGAGAACCAGTGACTTGCAAGGTAAAACAAAGAAGAATAGTGTAAGTCCATGTGAAGAAAATGTATTAGTGAAGAGAGAGTGAATTCCATTTTTAAAATCTGCTAATAAATGAGATCACTGGTAACACAGACAGAGGCATTGTTTGGAAGTGTGGAAAAAAAGTCTGATTGACACAATCTGAGAGAGAACAAAAAGAAATGAAGTAAACATAGAAGTTACAATCTTTTGAGGAATTTTGTAGGAAAGGGTAGCAGCAAATGGGTGGCAGCAGGTGGGGAAATTGAGGCTTACAGGAGGTTTTGTTTGATACAGAAACAGATTCTAGGGGCGCCTGGGTGGCTCAGTGGGTTAAAGCCTCTGCCTTAGGCTCAGGTCATGATCCCAGGGTCCTGGGATCGAGCCCCCCGTCGGGCTCTCTCCTCAGCGGGGAGTCTGCTTCCCCCACTCTCTCTGCCTGCCTCTCTGCCTACGTGTGATCTCTCTCTTTCTGTCAAATGAATAAATAAAATCTTTAAAAAAAAAAGAAACAGATTCTATATGACTTTTGCTTCATGTGACCTTTATAAAAGTCAATATTTATCACTAAAATATAACTTTCCAAAGGCGAATCTTCAAAGGCCCGCATAATATTACATTAAGTGCAAATAAGTTTGGTTAAAATGTTATCTCTTATTACATTAAAAAATTAAAATAGTAATTATATGCTATTCACAGCTACATTTTATTACTTGCTAAAAAATGAATATTTAAAGTGTGTATATTTTGGATGAATCCTTTGAAATATATTGATATTTTCCTGGTGATTTTAATTGAGACATTTAATTGGGATTTTACTTTGAGACATCCAAATAGATGGATTTATAAAAGACAGTACAAATATTCTCTAAAATATAAACAAGTTCAATGTTTTCAATATGATACATTATAATAAATAATCTTTTCCTTGATTTTACTTTCCACAAAATGGGCTGAGAAATACATGATATTAAACACATATCTTCATTTTACCCATGGAACAACTGATGTTTATCATATACAAAAGTCAAATTGTATAATATTGTACAGATATTCCAGTCTTCTTCCTAATACTCTATATCCTAAATGTATGGAACAAACACCTTTGGCATTGATATTTACATCAGTTCATTGCATTCATTGCTTTGTATTCTTTCACACACATATACCCCTAGACCAGAAAGTTTTGACAGGAGGACTTGTATTGCTATTTCTTTTTCATATGTTCACCAGACCAAAATTGGTACCATATGTGTTTAACAAATATTTCCTAAATTTATGAATAAACATTCTAAAATATTATGATATTTGCTATCTCCTCATAAAAGCAAAGACTAAAAATTAGTAGAGGATAACTGACTTCAATTATAAGATATACAAAACTCCAACTATGCTTTTAGGCATTTAGTTATCAAAAGTTATGCAGGAGTGCCCTGGTGGCTTAGTTGGTTAAGTGTCCAACTCTTGACTTTTGCTCAGGTCCTGATCTCAGGGTTGTGAGAACGAGCCTCAGGTCAGTTTCCTTGCTCAGGGCAGAGTCTGCTTTTTCTTCTCCCTCTGCTCCTCCCCCACTCACTCTCTCGCTTTCACTCTCTCTTTCTCATGAACAAATGAAAGAATGAATGAATGGATGGGTGGATCTTTTTTTAAAAGTTAGGAAAACAACAAAGATAATAAAACAGCTCAGTTTTCCCTATCAGCTGATTTCTCTTGATTTTAATTAAAACACTGTGACACTTGTTGAAAGTATTTTCAGTGTTTTTTTATGCCATATCTTTTTTATTAACATATAATGCATTATTTGTTTCAGGGGTACAGGTCTGTGATTCATTAGTCTTACATAATCCATAGTGCTCGCCACAGTACATACCCTCCCCAGTGTCCAACACCCAGCCATTCCATCCCTCCTACCCGCCTCCACTCCAGCAACTGTCAGTTTCTTTCCTGAGATTAAGAGTCTCTTATGGTTTATCTCCCTCTCTGGTTTCATCTTGTTTCATTTTTCCCTCCCTTCCCCTATGGTCCTCTGTATTTTTTCTCAAATTCCTCATATCAGTGAGATCATATGATAATTGTGTTTCTCTGATTGACTTATTTCACTTAGCATAATACCCTCTAGTTCCATCCATGTCATTGCAAATGGCAAGATTTCAGGTTTTTTGAAGGCTGCATAATATTCCATTGTGTGTGTGTGTGTGTGTGTGTGTGTGTGTGTGTTTAGATGTATCTATATATACACACACCACATCATCTTTATCCATTCATCTATTGATGGACATCTGGGCTCTTATCATAGTTTGGCTATTGTGGACATTGCTGCTATAAACATGGGGTGCAAGTGCCCCTTTGGATCACTACATTTGTACCTTTGGGGTAAATACCCAGTAGTCCAAATTGCTGGGTCATAGGGTAGCTCTATTTTCAACTTTTTGAGGACCCTCTGTACTGTTTTCCAGAGTGGCTGCACCAGCTTGCGTTCCCACAACACTGTAGGAGGGTTCCCCTTTCTCCACATCCTTGTCAACACCTGTCATTTCCTGAGGGGTTAATTTTAGCCATTCTGACTGGTGTCAGGTGGTATCTCACTCTTCTTTTGATTTGTATTTCCCTGATGCCAAGAGATGTTAAGCACTTTTTCATGTGTCTGTTGGCCATTTGGTTGTCTTCTTTGCAGAAATGTCTGTACATGTCTTCTGCCCATTTCTTTCTTTTTTTTTTCTCAAGAATCAGGACATAAGATTTTTTTTTAAGAACCTAGCAATTTCAATTCTTAGCTTCATGAAAGAAGTCTCTTTTCAAGATGAGGATTTTTTTAATTAATTTTTAAAAATTTTTTATAAACATATAGTGTATTTTTATCCTCAGGGGTACAGTCTGTGAATCGCCAGGTTTACCTCCAATATACCTTCTGCCCCTCTCTCTCTCCTGGGATCTAAATTATTCTAATATTGTTTTGTCTTATGGTATCACTTATCTCTCAAATTCTCTGCTTGTGATCCAGTAGTTGTTTGTCTCCCCTTTTTTCTCAGCTTCTTTATTCTCCATCATTTGGTCTTCTATATCACTAATTCTCTCTTCTGCCTCATTTATCCTAGCAGCTAAAGCCTCCATTTTTGATTCTCCCCTTTAATAACCTTTTTTATTTCTATTTGGTTAGATTTTAGCTCTTTTATTTCTCCAGAAAGGGCTTCTCTAGTATCGTCTATGCTTTTTTCAAGCCCAGCTAGTATCTTTATAATCATCACTCTGAACTCTAGTTTTGACATCTTACTAATGTCTATATTGATTAGGTCCCTGGCAGTCGGTATTGCCTTTTCCTTTTTTTTTTTTTTTGAGGTGAGTTTTTATATTTTGTCATTTTGTCCAGAGAAGAACAGATGAATGAAAGAACAAAATGCTAAAAAGGTAAAAACTACCCCAGCAAAAATACACTAAACAAATCAGAAGAGACCTGAAGTTGGGGGGACGTTAAA
>NW_019154095.1:21619098-21778914 GCF_002288905.1 Enhydra lutris kenyoni | reverse complement strand
AAAGAAAGAAAGAAAGAAAGAAAGAAAGAAAGAAAGAAAGAAAGAAAGAAAGAAAAAGACAACAACAACAACAATGAAAAGAATATGATCAGGCTGCTGAATAGAACAGAGCCACACACTAGATTTTGGGTGTATTTTGGTCTGTTAGAAGTTTGCCTCCCAAAATTTTAAACAAAGAACAATATATATAAGAAAATAAGGGTAAATAAAATGAAGGGATGGAATATGAATACACAGATGAAAATTTTAAAAAAATTAAAAAGGAATTGATAATTTGGTTGAAAAAAGGAAGAAAAAAATTAAAAGAAAAAAAAAGAGAGAGAGAATGTGGATCAGGTGGGAGACTAGAACAAAGCCCTATACTAGATTTAGGGTATATTTTGGTTTTTAGAAGAAAATGTATCCCAAAATTTTAAAGAAAGAAAAGCTTATATATATACCAAAGATGAGGTTAAATAAAATGAAGGGATAGAATATGACTGTAAAAGTGATAATTTAAAAATAGAAAAAGAAAAAATAAAGAAAAACTAAAAAATTAACTTTGAAAGACTGAAAAATCATTGGGGAAAGCCATGAATTCTATGTGTTGTATTCCCCTAGGGCTGGAGTTCAGCAGTTCTCATTCATTGGTAAACTTGGTCTTGGCTGGATGTTCTTGCTGATCTTCTGGAAGAGGTGCCTGTTGCAGTGTTTCTCAAATGTCTTTGCCTGAAGGGGAATTGCACTGTCCTTGCCAGGGGCCAGGCTAAGCAATCTGCTCAGATTTACTCTTGGTAGCTTTTGTTCCCTGAAAGCTTTCCATTCAGCTTTGGAGAAAGAGAATGAAATGGCAGCCTCCTAATCTGCAGCCCAGAGGAGCCAAGAGCTTGGGGCCCCACTCCTCAGTATGCTCTCAGAGAAAAGCAGTCAGTTACTCCTGTCTCCTTGGTCTCTGGCTGCACTCCATACTCATCTGGCCTGTGACAGAGTATTTGTATCTCTGGCACATGACCCCATTTGAGTTTCCAAACCCAGCAGATTCCTATGGTGCACTCCCATGCCAGAGGAAGAAGGGGAATCTCCCCTTCGTGGGGGTCCCTGCTCAAAGAACAGTGACCTACCTGTGCAGCAGAACATGGTTTATGGCAACTTTAAGCTGACAGCCTACTCCTTGGCTCCGTCATTGCAACTGGCTTCCCTGCTCCAATACCTGGGAGATCTGTGACACTCAGTCAACCCAGTCTTTCTGTGACCCTGAGGGTCCTGAGACACACTGTCCCAGTGAGTGTTCTTCTCCCTGTTTAACCACTGGAGCGACATCCCTCAGTGGAGCAGACTTCTAAAATTTCTGATTTTTGTGCTCTGCTGCTTTATCACTTGCCGGGAGCTAGCTGATGGAGGGTCCCACCCCCCGCAGTCCATCTTCCCAAATATCACCAGGAATTCATTTCTCTGCACATCCTACCTTCCAGAAAGTGGTTGCTTTTCCATTCATAGAATTGCTCCTATATTTTCTTCGATATCTGTTGAGTTTGTAAGGGTTCAGAATGGTTTGATAACTAGTTAGCTGAATTCCTGGGACCAGTCAAAATTTAGGTCGCCTACTTCTCTGCCATCTTTCTCTTCCTCTCACCATATCTTTAATCATGGGACAGAAAAGTTTCTCTCCTTTCTCACAGTTCCCTTCAGTCACTTTGTTCACTGGAATGAGACTAAATAGACTTCTTTACAAAGAGACTTCAAAGGGAATATTTGGAAAAGGAGAAATGTATAATCTTTTTGTCTTCTGATGCCTAGATGAAATTTAACTGAAGACATTTTTAACATTTAGTTCTTTTTTCCCTCTTTTTAAAAATTTATTTTATTTTTTCAGTGTTCCAAGATTCATTGTTTATGCACCACTCCCAGGGCTCCATGCAATACGTGTCCTCCTTAATATCCACCACCAGGCTCACCCATCACCCCACCCCCACCCCTCCAAAGCCCTCAGTTTGTTTCTCAGAGTCCACAGTCTCTCCTGCTTTGTCTCCCCCTCCAATTTACCCCAGTTCACTTTTCCTTTCCTTCTCCTAAGGTCTTCCATGTTAATCCTTATGTTCCACAAGTAAGTGAAACCATATGATAATTGACTTTTGTGTTTGACTTATTTCACTCAGCATAATCTCCTCCAGTCCTATCCATGTTGATAAAAAAAAGTTGGGTATTCATCTTTTCTAATGGAAGTGTAATATTCCACTGTATATTTGGACTGTATCATCTTCATCCATTTTTCTGTTGAAGGGCATCTTGGCTCTTTCCACAGTTTGGCAACTGTGGCCATTACTGCTATGAACATTGGGGTACAGTTGGCCCTTCTTTTCACATCTGTATCTTTGGAGTAAATACCCAGTGCAATTGCAGGGTCATAGGATAGCTCTATTTTTAATTTCTTAAGGAATCTCCACACTGTTTTCCAAAGTGGCTGCACCAACTTGCATTCCCACCAACAATGTAAGAGGGTTCCCATTTCTCCACATCATCTCCAACACTTGTTGTTTCTTGTCCTGTTAATTTTGGCCATTCTAACTGTTAGAAGGTGGTATCTCAATGAAGTTCTGATTTGAATTTCCCTGACAGCTAATGATGATGAACATTTTTTCATGTGTCTGTTAGCCTTTGTATGTCTTCTTTGGAGAAGTGTCTGTTCATGTCTTCTGCCAATTTTTTTGTTATGATTATCTGTTTTTTAGGTGTTGAGTTTGAGGAGTTCTTTGTAGATCTTGGATATCAGCCCTTTGTCTGTAATGTCATTTGTGAATGTCTTCTCCCATCCCATGGGTTGCCTCTTTGTTTTGTTGACTGTTTCCTTTGCTGTGCAGAAGCTTTTGATCTTGATGAAGTCCCAAAAGTTCATTTTCACTTTTGTTTCCTTTGCTTTTGGAGACATATCTTGAAAGAAGTTGCTGTGTCTGATGTCAAAGAGGTTACTGCCAATGTTCTCCTCTAGGATTTTGATAGAGTCCTGCCTCACGTTGAGGCCTCTCATCCATTTCAATTTTGTATCTGTGAGTGGTGTAAGAGAATAGTTGAGTTTCATTCTTCTATACATAGCTGTCCAATTTTCCTAGCACTATTTACTGAAGAGACTGTCTTTTTTCCACTGTATATTTTTTCCTGCTTTGTTGAAGATTATTTGACCATAGAGTTGAGTGTCCATGTCTGGACTCTCTACTCTGTTCCTTTGGTCTATGTGTCTGTTTTTGTGCCAGTATCATGCTGTCTCATGCTGTCTTGGTGATCACATCATTGTAGTAAAGCTTGAAATTAGGCAACATGATGACCCTGGCTTTGTTTTTCTTTTTCAGCATTTCCTTAGCCATTCAGGGTCTTTTCTGATTCCATACAAATTTTAGGATTGTTTCTTCCAGCCTGGGATGCAGGGGTGGTTCAACATTCACAAATCAATCAATGTGATAGAACAAATCAATAAGAGAAGAAAGAATAACCACAGGGTCCTCTCAATTGATGCAGAAAAAGCATTTGACAAAGTGCAGCATCTGTTTAAAACTGATTAAAACTCTCCAAAGTATAGGGATAGAGGGAACATTCCTCAACTTCATAAAACCTCTCTATGAAAAACCCACAGCAAATACCATTCTCAGTGGGGAAAATCTGACAGCCTTCCAATTGAGATCATGAACACGGCAAGGATGCCCACTCTTGCTACTGTTGTTCAACATAGTACTAGAAGTCCTTGCAACAGCAATCAGACAACGAAAAGAAATAAAATGTATTCAAATTGGCAAAGAAGAAATCAAACTCTCTTTCTTTGCAGATGACATGCTACTTTACATGGTAAACCTAAAAGATTCCATCCCCAAACTAGTAGAACTCATACAGCAATTCAGTAATGTAGCAGGATACAAAATCAATGCACAGAAATCAGTTGCTTTCTTATACACCAACAATGAAAATACAGAAAGGGAAATTAGAGAATCAATTCCGTTTACTATAGCACCAAGAACCATAAGATACCTTGGAATAAATCTACCCAAAGTGGTAAAGGATCTGTACTCGAGGAAGTACAGAACACTCATGAAAGAAATTGAAGAAGATACAAAAAAATGAAAAGCATTCCATGCTCATGGATCAGAAGAATAAACATTGTTAAAATGTCTATACTGTCCAGAGCAATCTATACTTTCAATGCCATTGTAATCAAAATCCCACTGGTATTTTTCAAAGTGCTGGAACTAACATTTAGTTCTTTTTTTTTTAAAGATTTTTTTTAATTTATTTGACAGACAGATCACAAGTAGGCAGAGAGGCAGGTAGAGAGAGACAGAAGGAGGAGGCAGGCTCCCTGCTGAGCAGGGAGCCCCATGCGGGACTCAATCCCAGGACCCTGAGATCACGACCTGAGCCGAAGGCAGAGGCTTTAACCACTGAGCTACCCAGGCACCCCTAACATTTAGTTCTTAATATTAACTCTTAGATATTGACAAAAACAGTATTGAGCTCTTCATCTTAACCTTACTGACTTCCCTCTCATTATACCCATTCCTTTTCTATTATTTTACATTCTTTTGCATTGCCTTTTGGTGCCAATTTTATTAATTTTTATTTTCTGACATAAAAATTTTCTGACTACTAATTTCTCCCTTTCTTGTGTTTCTTGACAGCTCTGTGTGATTAATGACAGCTTTGTAAAATAAATGTTTCACATGTAGCAGTAATTTGAGAAATACTGCTTGAAGTAAATACTTGTAGAGTCCTAAAACTTTTAGGACTTTTGGCAGAGGAATGTGATTTTGTTTGGAAACCTGTATAATCCAAGTTGGAAAATGTATATTCAAAAAGTGCTTTTTTGTTGACATTCCTCAGTCTGTTCAGATATGAATACTTTCTGTCTTTATAACAGAAGAGACAAGCTATGTGCATTTTGCTAATAGACTACCACGAGAGCTGACCAAATCACCAGAGACCCCAATACATTTAATGATGAATTTCATAGTAGGTTCTCAATGATTATTCTTAACTAGTTGACTTACAGCACTTATTTGTTACTGATCGTTGATTTCTTTTTCTTTAACATGAAATATACATTGATTTCTCCCCTTTTTTATTAAATATGGAATTTTCATACTTGTTTATCTAATGGAACAGATACCTAGAAGGCTTTTGTTTTCAAGTGTTATAAAATGTCACAGTTACCCAGGTTTCTAGAGTTTCAATAATCAGTTCCATAATGCTGTAAGAAACTTCACACAGCTTATTAATATGGGCAGATTTCTATATCTTCTTCCCTTTTCTTGACTTAATTAACATAGCTCCATCCTGAGAGTGGAAGAGAAAGACCAGTCTTGTTTAGCAGTACAAGTTGACCATAAGCCAACATTAATATAGAACATTAACTATAAGATATTGCAGCTACCTCACTGAATATCTCACCAATTGGGCATGCCATCTCTTAAGATCTTGGAACAAAGCTTTCAGATGATGGTTGCTTAGCATTTTCACAAGTGAATGTGTAGCAATATTTCCTCTCTCGAGTAAATGTACTCTAACTGAACTAAGTGCACAGCACACATGGAGTTCAATCTCATGACTCTGAGATCACAACCTGAGCTGAAATTAAGAGTCAGATACTCAACCAACTGAGCCACCCAGGCATCTCTAACTCATTCTGTACATTATTCCCTGGTGTAAGCATTTTAAGTCCTAATTAAATAAAAATCCTGCAGAGGCTTGCCATTACACGATTTCTTAGCTGAACATATATGACTTTGCAGGTAGGAACCCAAGTTTATGTTCTAGCCTCATCTCCTGACACTTGCCCTCATTTAGTTCACTGTAAATTAGACTGAGCTACTCACTGTGACTATGCAGACTGTGCCTAGATGTGCTTCTCCTTTTCTATTTGGTGAATTGTTGCTTATTTTCAGCTCCAATGTTGACACTACTCTGAAGCATTTTCTATTTTCCTTGAAGAGTTAGTCACTCCTTCTTTTCTGTCACTATACACATGACATAACATCATATTGTTGTAATTAGTTATTTGCCTATTTCCCCCTCTTCAAGTGTGGTAATCAGAGCTTATACTCTGTCCGTCTCCAAGTACAGCACCTGCATATTGTGAAGGCTCCTCAATAATAATAAATAGATGGTTCTTAGGCTCTTGTCAATATTTTTTGTATTATTTTATAACCTACTACTCTAATATATCTGGGACACTTTTCTTAAAATATTCTATTAAATAAAATAGCATATAATTGGGGATGTCCTTTTTTTCCTTAAGAGCTTGAAGCTGAAATGTACATATGAAATTAAAAAAAAAAAAAAACAGAAAGGGTAGTGCACAATAACCAACCTATTCAATGACTATGGGTTATATTATACATCCTATACAGAAAAGTAGTCTCTGCAAGTCATATAAGAGGCATCCATTCTCTAGAGAAACAATACAATATCCTTTCTTAGTGGTTAGGAACCTTGAAAGTCACAGAAGTCTTCTTATGGGCCAAATGAAATATTTCTTAATGAAGTTTAATTCTGTTTCTTGGTTTATTCCTCAAGGGTAATTGATAGTGGCTGAGCCTCATCAATCAATTAACAAATCAGCAAGTACTATTTATTGAATTCTTACTACACAGTCATCACTGTAATTACAAAATTGGGAAACATAAGATGTATAAGACATCACAATTGTTCTTTGCCATTTTCATTTCCTTATGATATGCTCCATGGAAAAATCATTTGTTAATTAATCTAAAAATATTTACTGAGAATTGGATTTTTTCTAGGGACTAAGCAAAGTATTAGGGTTACAGAAAGAAGATTTGATCTCTTTAAGAAATACAAAACAGTCTATCCTCTCCCAAAAATACAGCCTTCTTAATATGAACACTTGCACCAAAATGTGAATTTTGTTTGAGGTATGGATGCTGACAATATTCTATAACTACAGAAGTCAGGGTTGTTAGAGTAGTATACATTGTTGCATGTACCAGTTATCTGTTGCCACAATAATATTATGCATCAAAGACCCACAAAACTTAATAGATTAAATCAACAAGCATTCATTATTTCTTTCAAAATATTTATAGGTAAGTTGCTTCTGCTCAAACAAAGCTTGCAAAGTTTACTCATGTATCTTTGGTTAACTCTGTTGGTGAGGCTCTTTCACATGTCTAGGTTCCCACCAAAGACAACTGACTGGGCTTTGCCTAATGTGTCTCAGCTTCAAGCAACCTAGTGTGGGCATGTCAGCATGTTATCAAGGCAAAGGCAGAGGAGCAAAGTGGAGAGAGATAGAGAAGAGATGCACAATAATTTTTTTCAAATCTCTATTTGAACCAAATTGGCTAATGTACTATTGCTCAAAGCAAGTGACTTGAACAAACTAAGAGTAACATTATGTACTAAAGGGCATACATACAGAAAGGCATGAAAAATTTGACACTGATATGATCAGTCTGCCATACTAGAGGAGCTAATCACTGAGAAGTAGATTCTAAGCCAAAGTGTCCAGAACCCTCATGTTAAAGATTTTTTTTTTTTTTATCTTTCACCATTTCAAACACAGGAAGTAAGGGAGTTTGGACTGACTCTGATTAAAAAAGATGATGATTTGCTGGACATGACCACAGAATCACTAATTGCATATGAACATCCCGTAAGAAGTGAATCTTTCTGGCCAAAGACAGAGGCTATAGGAATATGAAGTCTTAATTAAATAAACCTATATTTATTTATAACACAAACCTATCCACAAAGTCCATGTCCACACTCTAGCAATAATGGTATTTCTCTGTTCCAGCTGCTACCTTTATGTGGTTCTTTTTGGAAGGGTAATTTTCCATGGTCACACTTAATTGAGGGGACATCATGTCTAGAAGACCTGAGTTACTGGCTTTTTTTGAATTAAATCTCACGGGTTGAATTGTGTTTTCCAAAGAGATATGTTGAAGATATTACCCTCAGTACTTTAGAATGTTACCTTATTTTGGAAATAGGGTCATTGCAGACGCATTTAGTTACAGTGAGGTCATACCTGAGCAGGGTTAACCCTTAATTCGACATGACTGATGTCCTCCTAAGAAGAGGGAAGGGAAACACAGAAAGGAGAGTGCCATATGAAGACATGGAGAAACCTAGGGAGAAGATAATCATGAGATGACAGAGGCAGAGATGGGGGAAATGTTCTACAAGTCAAGGATTGCTAGGAATTTCCAGTAACTGCCAGAAGTGAGGAGAGAAACATGAAACAGATTCTCAGAGCTCTCAGAAAAAATCAACCCTGCTGACACACTGATTTTGGATTTCTAGCCTTCGAAATTTTGAAAGAATGCATTTCTGTGGTTTTCAATCATCCAGTTTATGGAGTTGACTTTGGAGTTGGGCAATGAGTAGGATTAGCCCCAGGAGAGCTGTTTGGGTCATGTTTTCAGTGTTTGAAGCTCTCCATAACTGGAACTACCATTTGTTCTTCCTCCTCTATAACCAATTCTCTAGGTATGGCACAGCTTTCAAAAAATCTCAAAACTCATATCTTATTCAGACCATTTTCTCAGGACTATTGGAGCTACTCACTGTGTGCTCATGTTTCTAAGAGAACACTAAACCCAGTGATTTCAGAATGATCAGCCCATCCTATTTTTACTGTGACATTTTTGGTTATTATTCTAGCTTTAAAAATCAAACATTTAATCTCTAACTATTCTGGTAGGGCTGCTTGCTAACTATCCATCCAAATGACTTTACCTTTTGAGGGTTTGAGCAAGTCCCATGGCCTCCTACATTTCTTCAAGCACTATACCCTTTGCAGAATGCTTCTTTTCTCTAACTCCTTAAGCCTTTATTACAAGTTCCCCCAGGAGAGCCTGTTGGCTTATATTGTTCTCTAGTTATTACTGGAGATTAGGATTCTTGTCTTACAACCACTATAAGCTTTTACTTCTTTTTATATTCCCAGGGTGCCTAGCACATTGTAAGGAACATACTGGTGCTGTTAGCTTGCTGATTGACTGATTCTTGACCTTTTTATCAGTACAGTTATTGTCATAAATCCATGGAGAAAATTCTCCAGAGGTTTATTGGTGGTAGTGGCAGGAAGAGGTAGTTGAATAAAAGTGAAGGAAAGCATTACACAGGGCTGGTGGGGCAGCTGTCTCTCTGCTCCAAGTACTATCTCACCTTAGCCATTGACTAAAGGACCTGGAATGATTACCATTAAAGTTACTTCTAATTACTTTTCAAAGATACTAACTTTTAACTGGTAAATGGAAACTCTAACACATTTAAAAGCTGGAAATAAGAAACATGCTATGAATAAGTATTAACTCTGTTCCATAGAGTCCAGATGGAGCAGAATTGGGGAGAGATGTTTTAGTCATGGGGAAGAAGTCTTGTAAAAAGTATCTTCCTTTGCTCCAGAAATTTGTTTTGAATGATAGGAAGTAGTTTTGGGACAGCAGGGGAGAAAGGGGGTTAATCAGCAGGAGGATGTCAATAAAAGGATAAGATGTGGAAGAATACATTTTGCCAATTTCTTAAGGTGGATCCATAGTCAGAGAATTGGGGTGTTCATCATGAGGATAATTATCTTCCCCCATTGTTGTTCCCAGTAGTTCTGACAGGAAGGCATGTATGTCTAGATTCTTGTTTCATTTATGAAAGCTTTTTATATGACAGAAAATATACTGGAATAAATTTAATTTTTTTAAGAGCCTAGGGAGTTTTTCACAGAAGAAATTAAAAACATCTTCAGCTTTGATTCACTACTTTGCAATATTTTGGTTTTAAATCAGACATTTGAGTCCTCTATAAAAATAGCAGGCAAATTTCACAAACACAAATATACATTTTAAAGTCTAAATGTCATCAAACCATATTTAAGATAAATGAGGATTATCTTTATTTTTAAGTTAAAAAACCCCAATTCTATACATTATGAATATATTTTGATTTAGAATTATTAAATGACTTCAAGCAAATCAAAGTATTTTTATACCAACATGAAATTTACTATAAGAAAATTACTTTTGGTTCTAATGTTTGTTTGTTTTTTTTTTTTATTTAAATATGAAGGAAAATTAGATCTTTGAAACAGCAGGCAATCCTTGAAGTACTAACAATTCTTTTTTTTTTTTAAGATTTTATTCATTTATCGGACAGAGATCACAAGTAGGCAGAGAATCAGGCAGAGAGAGAGAGGAGGAAGCAGGCTCCCCACTGAGCAGAGAGCCTGATGCGGGGCTCGATCCCAGGACCCTGGGATCATAACCTAACCGAAGGCAGAGGCTTTAACCCACTGAGCCACCCAGGTGCCTGAGTACTAATAATTCTTAACAAAGAAAATATCTCATTGTTTCAGGTGTGGATTTTTGGAAATAATCTCATGAGGTTAAGGACTCTGGAATTGAAGGCCTCTGACCTAAAGGGATTTTAGTGTTTGCCCAAGTCTCTGTTTTATAGAAACTGTGGTTAGAAATGGAATTAATCAAGCAAGATTGATAATTTGTAAACCTCATACAGATAAAACTACTCTAAATTCTTGAAATAACCATGGTGGGTAACACAGGATCTTTGACAGGCAATCTTTTTACCTTGTTGAGGTTCTGTTATCTAGTAATCACCTTAGCTGTTTTCCTAGATACTAGAAGAAACTAAAAAATAACACTGAATATTTCTTCGATAGTAGTATTCAACCATCAACCAAAGGAAAGAAGAAATTTTATTTGAAGACCTACTTTTAAAACTTCTTAGAGAACAGAGTCCAAGATAGCAGCATATGAAGACCCTGAGAACAAATGAAGAACAAAGAGCTTCTGTACAAGAAACAAGAGAGGGACCATATACAAAAGGAAGAGACAGACATGGTGACAATGGGAACATTATCTCCAACACTGCAATATACAATAGGAAGTGATATCACTGAGGGACCTGCATGTAGACTCACTCACACTGGGACACAGTGGAAAAATAGTTGTTTAGAGAGCAACTAGACTACAAGTGAAGAAAATCTACTTCCTAACCCTAGTGTCTGCCAAAAAGGTGGAGAACTCCTGAAATTCTCTCCAGGATAGTAGGCTCTGGTGAACACTACTCTATATTGTCCCTACCACCATAACGTGGTAGGAGTAGTGTACAGTTGCTCTAGTCAGTCTGCTAGGGCCTCTCCAGGTGTACAGGCCCCTGGCCCACATCGGTTTATGCTTTCCCCCAAGATGAGCCTGTCTATCTCAGCTGTAGCCATTCCACCAAGGTGACCCCAGTACTCTGTGCTCTGAGATGCTCTGGCCTGCACTGCACACAGCTATCTTACCAAGGTGGCCCCAGTGGAACGTGTTCCTGATCCTCCTTGGATCATCCTGACCCTCTTGACCCTCCTACTCCAGCTCCAACCAATCATCCAGGGTAGCCCCAGCCTACATGTACTGCAACCTAGCAGTCCCATGAAGGCAATCACAACACCTATGTCTGCTCCAGCTCCACCTGTCCCACCTAAGTGGTTATGGCCTGGTGCACACTGAGATTCCCCAACTCTTGTTTACTCCAGGTCCACCTCTCTCATCAAGGCAGCCAGGCACAGTCTACACAGGGTCCACATACAAAGTCACTCTGTCAAGACTGGGAGAAATAGTTGTTCTACCTATTCACAGAAAGAAAACAAAGAAAGTGAAACAAAATGAAGAGACAGAAAATTGTGTTCTAAACAAAATAAGATAAACCATAGAGAAAAAAATGCTCTAATGAAATGGAGATAAGCAATCTATTTGATAAAGAGTTCAAAGTAATGGTTATAAATATGCTGACCAAAACTGGGAGAAGAATGGAAGAACAAAAGTAGAATATTAACAGTGAATTAGAAAATATAAGAAATGATTGAGCAAAGCTCAATAATACAATAACTACAATAAAAAATAAAATGGAGGAAATCAATAGCCAATTAGATGATATATAAGAATTGATCAAGGATCTGGAAAACAGAGGAGTGGAAACCACCCTATCAGAAGAGAAAAAAATAATAAAAAGAATTTTAAAATATGAGGATAGTTTAGGGGACTTTAGGACAATATCAAGTGTACAAATATTCACATCATATGGGGTTTCAGAGGGAGAATAGAGAGAAAAAAAAATCAGAAAACTTACTTGAAGAAATAATGGCTGAAAAATTTCCTAACATTGAGAAGGAAATAGACATCCAGGTCCAGGAAGCACAGAAAGTCCCAAATAAGAAGAACCCAAAGAGATCCATGTTAAAGAATATTAAAATTGAAATGATAAAAGCTAAGAATAAAGAGACAATCCTAAAGTCAGTAAGAGAAAAACAAATAGTCATATACAAAGGGAACCTCATAAGACTGTCAGCTGATTTTTCAGCAGAAATTTGCAGGTAAGAAGGGAATGGTGGGATATATTTAAAGTGCTGAAAGGAGGATGCATACTGAGTAATAAATGGAATTATTGAATTCTTGTATTGTATACCTGAAACTAATATAATGTTGTATTTAACTACTCTGGAATTAAAATAAAATTTTAAAAAGGGGGGGAAGTGCTACAGGGAGAAAACTTATAACCAAGAATACTATATTCAGCAAGGTCATGATTCAGAACTAAAGGAGAGATAAATAGTTTCTCAGAGAAACAAAAACTAAAGGAGTTCATTATCACTAAACCATCCTTACAAGAAATATTAGAGAGTTTTTTTTATTTCTTTTTAAAGATTATTTATTTGACAGAGAGGGAGAAAAAGTAAGAGAACACAAGCAAGGGGAGCAGGAGGCAGAGGGAGAAACAGGCTACCCACTGAGCAGGGAGCATGATGTTGGACTCAATCCCAGGACCCTGGGACCATGATCTGAGCCAAAGGCAAATGCTTAATGACTGAGCCATCCAGGTGCCCACAAATCATTGTTGTCATCGTCATCTTCTTCTTCTTCTTCTTCTTCTTCTTCTTCTTCTTCTTCTTCTTCTTTTTTAAGATTTTATTTATTTATTTGACAGAGAGAGAGGGAACACAATCAGGGGGGAGCAGGAGAGGGAGAAGCAGATTTCCTGTTGAGCAGGGAGCCCGATGTGGGCCTCAATCCCAGGATCCTGGGATCATGACCTAAGCCAAAGGCAACTGCTTAATGACTGAGCCACCCAAGTGCTCCACAGATGGTCTTCTTTAAGAAGAAAAGAAAAATTCATACTAGAAATAAGAAAATATGTGAAAGAAAAAATCTCACTGGTAAAGACAAATATATAGTAAAGGCAGTTGATCAGCCATTTAAAAGTTAGTATGAAAGTTCAAAGACAAAATAGTAAAATCAACTATAACTACAAAAAGTACTTAAGAGATACACAAAATAAAAAGATGTCAAATATGATGTTAAAAACATAAAATGGGGGGGGAGTAAAAATGTAGTGCTTTTAGAATGTGATCAAACTTAAGAAACTATCAGCTTAAAATGTATATGTCAGTATATGACCCTCGTGGTAACCACAAACCAAAAACTTATAATAGATACACAAAAGAAATAAAGAGAAAGGAACCCAAACATAACACTAATGAAAATCATCAAACCACAAGAGACCAAAAAGAGAAAGAAACAGAGAAGAACTGCAAATATGACTAGAAAACAATAACAAAATGGCAATAAGTATAAACCTATCAAAAGTTACTTTAATGTAAATGGACTAAATTATCCAATCAAAAGAGATACAGGGCTAAGGGGATTAAAAAAGGCAAAACCCACCTATATGCAGCCTACAAAAGACTCATTTCAGATCTAAAGTCACATACAAACTGAAGGGGAAAGGATAGAGAAAGATACTCCATGCAAACAGAAATGAAAAGAAAGCTAAGGTAAAATTAGTCACAGCAGAAAAAATAAAAACAAAGACTATGACAAGGGATTAAAAAAAAAAATTACTTAGTGATAAGAGGTCAATCCAGGAAAAGTTGTAACATTTGTAAATACTTGTGCACCCAAAACAGGGGCACCTAAATGTATAAATCAGATATAAACAAACCTAAAGAAAGAAATTGACTGTAATGTAATAATAGTAGGGAACCTTAAAACTCAACTTATATCAATAGATCGTCCAGACCAAAAAAATCAATAAGGAAACTTCAGCCTTATATAACTTATTAGACCTGATGGACTTAATAGATATAAATGGAGCATTTTATTAAAAAATGACATCCACATTTAAAAAATACACATTCTTTTCAAGTGCACACAGAATGTTCTATGAGATAGATTATATGTTAGGCACAAATCAAGCATCAGTAAATTCAAGAAGATTGAAGTTATATCAGGCATCATTTCCAATCACAACAGTATAAAACTAGAAGTCAACTGAAATAAGAAAACAAAGAAAATCCTACAAACATATGGAAACTAAATAACATGCTACTAATCAACTAATGGGTCAACAAAAAAATTGAAGAGAAAATTAAAAAAAAAATACCTAGAGACAAAATGAAACATAAAGTTCCACACTCAATGAGAGACAGCAAAAGCAGTTCAAAGAGGGAAATGCATCTACTGGGTATTTACCCCAAAGATACAGATGTAGTGAAAAGAAGGGCCATCTGTACCCCAATGTTTATAGCAGCAATGGCCACGGTCGCCAAACTGTGGAAAGAACCAAGATGCCCTTCAACGGACAAATGGATAAGGAAGATGTGGTCCATATACACTATGGAGTATTATGCCTCCATCAGAAAGGATGAATACCCAACTTTTGTAGCAACAGGGATGGGACTGGAAGAGATTATGCTGAGTGAAATAAGTCAAGCAGAGAGAGTCAATTATCATATGGTTTCACTTATTTGTGGAGCATAACAAATAGCATGGAGGACATGGGGAGTTAAGGGAAGGGAGTTGGGGGAAATTGGAAGGGGAGGTGAACAATGAGAGACTATGGACTCTGAAAAACAATCTGAGGGTTTTGAAGGGGTGGGGGGTGGGAGGTTGGGGGAACTAGGTGGTGGGTATTAGAGAGGGCACAGATTGCATGGAGCACTGGGTGTGGTACAAAAACAATGAATACTGTTATGCTGAAAATAAATTTAAAAAATGATTTTAAAAAAATGTAAAAAAAAATAAAAATAAATAAAAAATAAAAAAGAGGGAAATGCATAGTGACACAGACCTACCTCAAGAAACAAGAGACATCCCCCCAGAATTATCTTTGCACTTAAAGGAAATATAAAAAGAAGAAAAAGCCCAAAGTTAATAAAAGGAGGAAATAATAAAGATCAGGAAGGAAATAAATGAAATAGAGACTTAAAAAATAGGAAAAAAATGAATGAAACTAAAAGCTGGCTATTTGAAAAGGTAAACAAAATCAATACACCTGTAGTCAGATTCATCAAGAGGAAAAAAAAAAAAGAGAGAGAGAGAGGGCCCAAATAAATATAATGAAAACTGAAAGAGAAGTTACAACTGACACCACAGAAATACAAAGGATCATAAGAGACTATTCTAGATGATTATACATCAGCAAATCAGAAAACCTAGAAGAAATGAATACATTTTTAGGAAAACATAACCTTCTAAGGCCGAATCATGAAGACACAGAAAATCCAAATAGACTGATTACAAGCAATAAAATAGAGCTTAAAATTTAAAAACTCCCAAAAAATAAAAGTCCAGGACCAGATAACTTCACAACTGAATTCCTTCAAACATTTAAAGAAATTACTATCTATTTTTCTCAAATTCTTCCAAAAAATGGAAGAAGATAGGACACTTCCAAACTCACCTTAGGATGTCAATATTATCCTGATACCAAAACCAGACAAGGACAGCATTAAAAAAAAGAAAATTACAAGCCAATACCCCAATAAACACAGATGCAAAAATCCTCAACAAAGTATTAGCAAACAGAATTCAATAATACATTAAAAGGATCATATGCCATGATCAAGGGGGGGTTTATTCAAGGTATATGACAATGCTTCAACCTCTGCTAATCAATCAACATCATATACTAAATTAAAAAAGTGAAGGATAAAATATCATATGATCATCTCAATAGATTCAGATAAAACATTTGACAAAATTCAACATCCATTTATGAGAAAAAAATCTTAATAAAGTAGGTATAGAAAGAAATTACCAAAACATAATAACAGCCATTTATAACAAACATATAGCTAACATCATATTCAATGGTGAAAAACTGAAAGTTTTCCTTCTCAGATCAGAAACAAGACAAGGATGCCCACTCTTGCCACTTTTTTCAACAAAATATTAGAATTCCTAGTCACAGCAATTAGGTATGAAATAGAAAGCATCCAAATTGGTAAAACTGTCACTATTTGCAGATGATATGATATTGTATATAGAAGCACAAATTTAACCAAAGAGGGAAAAGACCTGTACTTTGAAAAGTATAAGATACTGATGAAAAAATTAAAAATGACCCAAATAAATGGAAAGATTTACTGTGCTTGTGGATTGGAAGAATTATTATTTTTAAAATCTCCTTACTATCCAAAACAACCTATAGATTCAATGCAGAACCCCAAGAAAATGTCAGTAGGTTTTTTTTTGTTTTTTGTTTTTTTTTTTACAGAACTATAACAAATAATCCTAAAATTTGTATGGAACCATGAATGAGCCAGAAGAGCCAAAACAATTTTGAGAAAGGATACACCTGGAGTCATCATGTTCCTGGATTTCAAACTGTACTACAAAGCCACAGTAATCAAAATAGTATGGTAATTGTACCAAAACAAATATAATGAAATAGAATGGAGAGCCTAGAAATAAATCCACACATATATGATCAATTAATTTATGACAAAGAAGGCAAGAAGACAGTCCCTTCAATAAATGGTGTTGGTAAAACTGGACAAATAAATGCAAAAGAATGATACTTAATTATATTATATACCAAAATAAATTCACATAGGCAGTGAACTATTTGACATCAGTCTTATCAATACTATTTCAGACCAGTTTCCTAGGCGAGGGCAACAAAGGCTAAAATAAACAATTGAGACTGTATTAATATAAAAAACTTTTGCACAGTAAAGGAAACCATCAACAAAATGTAAAGGCAATATAATGGATGAGAGGTGATATTTGGGTTAATATCCAAAATATGTAAAGAACTTACACAATTTAATATAAAAAAATGTTAAATCCTGATTTAAAAATGGGTAGGCAAGGGGCGCCTGGGTGGCTCAGTGGGTTAAAGCCTCTGCCTTAGGCTCAGGTCATGATCCCAGGGTCCTGGGATCAAGCCCCGCATCAGGCTCTCTGCTCAGCAGGGAGCCTGCTTCCTCCTCTCTCTCTGCCTGTCTCTCTGCCTACTTGTGATCTCTGTCTGTCAAATAAATAAAATCTTTAAAATAAAAAAAAAAGTGGGTAGGCAACTTCAAAAAATATTTTTCCAAAGAAGACTTACAAATAGCCAGCAGACACTTGAAAAAATGCTCAATATCACTTGCAATAAGGAAACTGCAAATATGGGGCAGCTGGGTGGCTCAGTCAGTTAAGTGTCTGCTTTGACCTTAGTCTATGATCCCAGAGTCCTGGGATCGAGCCCCATATCAGGATGCCCACTCAGTGGGGGCCTGCTTCTCCCTCTCCCTCTGTTGCTGCTCTCTCTCTCTGTCAAATGAAAAAATAATAATAAAATATTTTTTAAAAATGGAAACTGTAAATAAAAACGACAGTGAGATATCATCTCATAATCAGTTAGACTGACCATTATCAAAAAGACAAAAAATAAGAAGTGTTGGTGAGGATTTGGAGAAAAGGGAACCCTTGTACACTGTTGGGAATGTAAACGAGTGCAGCCACTGTGGAAAATAATATAGATGTTCCTTAAAAAATTAAAAATGGAACTACTATACAATACAGCAATTTAACTTCCTGATATTTATCTGAAGATAATAAAAACCATCAACCTGAAGAGAGACATGCACCCTTATGTCTATCATAGCATTATTTTCACTGGCCAAGGATCAGAAGCAACCAAAGTATCCATCGATAGGTGAGTGGGTAAAGAAGATGTGATGTATATACACAATAAAATTTTAACAGTCACAAGAAATAATGAAATCTCGCAATTTCTGACAAACTGGAGAGATCTAAAAGGTGTTACGC
Organism: Enhydra lutris kenyoni; assembly: GCF_002288905.1. Classification (NCBI taxonomy): domain Eukaryota; kingdom Metazoa; phylum Chordata; class Mammalia; order Carnivora; family Mustelidae; genus Enhydra; species Enhydra lutris. Next base: position 21,760,837 of record NW_019154095.1, on the reverse strand, counting down.
TAAGTGGAATAAGTCAGATAGGGAAAGAGAAATACTGTATGATTTCACATATATGTGGAATCAAAAAACCAAATGAACAAAGCAAACAAAACAGAAAGGTCTCTTCGATACAGGAAACAAACTGTTGGGGACCAGAGAGGGGAGAGAGGGGTCAGAAATGGACAAAAGAGGTGAAGGGAATCATGAGGTATGAAGTTACAGTTATAAAATAAATAATTCATGGAGATGTAATATACAACCTAGGGAATACAGTCGATAATAATGTACTAAATTTTTATGGTAACAGGTGGTAACTAAAGTTATCGTGGGGATCATTTTGTAATGTATAAAAATATCAAATCACTATGACATACACTTGAAATTAATAGGATATGGTATGTCAGTTTTACCTAAACCCTCAGGCTTCTTTAATGGTCTAAGTCTAATAATATCGTATAGAAGATCACTAAGAAAATCAACGTGCCTCTCTTCAGCAATGATACAATATGATGTAAATGCTTAATAGAGAGATATATTACATAGTGGCTTTGGCCCCTTTGCTAACGTTAAATTGGCCAGTGTTAAGCAGTCATGCCATTTCACTCCTAAGGAAGGCAGTTCATGAAGATTCCCTCCTGGCTATTTTGTAAGCCTAACACAATTTTTTCTGTTTTCTTGACATTTGCTTTTGACACCCCAACCAGTTTCTTGTCTTGTTTAGGCTCCCCGTGGAGTCACTCTGAAGGCAGAATGAGAGTAGAAAGGAGTCCAGTTGTTAGGCAGTAGCCAATAGAGATGACCTACATTCCTGCTCCCAATGGTTAGGCCTATAAACCTGGAGTGCGTCTGCGTAGGTCATGGCGAGCAGTGCAAGACATAGAACTTGTCTACAAGAAAATAATTTTCAAGAGGCTCTGGGAATAGTTTCTCTTACTGAAAGAAAGAAGCTATTTTTGAAGGAAAGAAGAGAGAGTGCTTTAGAAATAAAGCATAAATTCCCTCCTGTGTGTTTAGACACTAAAATCTGCAGGTAAACAAGGCAGCAGGGAGCATTTCCACACAGGGTGAGGAGAGAGGCAGGCAGGGGGAGATCACCACTTGCTACTACACTTGACATTAATTAAACCTGCTTTAAATAAAGAAAGTGTTAGATTATTTTTCTATTACATGCAATATTTACATTAATTATACCAAATGCTGAAACTGTTTTCTATAACAAGTCATCTGCACTCTCAATAAATTCATGTATTTTGGAGACTAAAAGGATGTGCTGGGAGAGGATTCTAGCATGCTGTACTTTGTGCATGTGAAATTAAAATGCTCTGCTCCAGGGAGCTAGTCCTTCGTTTCCACATCAGACACTGCTCTTTCCTTTTTTTTTTTTTTTTAAGATTATTTATTTATTTATTTATTTATTTGACAGAAATCACAAGTAGGCAGAGAGGCAGGCAGAGAGAAAGGAGGAAGCAGGCTCCCCACTGAGCAGAGAGCCCGATGCGGGGCTCGATCCTAGGACCCTGGGATCATGACCTGAGCGAAGCCTGGGATCATGACCTGAGCCGAAGGCAGAGGCTTTAACCCACTGAGCCACCCAGGTGCCCCATTTCTTGCTCCCCTATAGAATCATTAGTGAGCAAAATTCCTCTATAGCACACTGGGGTAAGGAGTCATCTCTTCTACTCTCTCAGCTTATGGTCTGAAATGGTATTTCCTGGGGCCGAAACTCTGACCAAGGGCTGTTTGGTTTACACAAACAGAAGGGGGTTCTGGCAGTTTCCTTGGCCTGCTCATATCTATTGATTTTCAGTTCTTCTAATTATAAGCCAGCTAAGATGGCAATGGATGGCATTCCATAGAGACCCATGTTTTTCCACTCCTTCCTCCATCCAGATACATAGACCTTCTTCTAGTCTCTTGTACCCACATTGTTCCCTCTCTGCATGGATTTTTGCACATGCCAATTGCTTAAACTGGAACACTGGTCTTTCACACTTTGCCTAGTTACCTCTATTCTCTTCCACAGACCCATTAACCTCTTTTATAGGACACAGAGCAATGACAATTACACATCTGTGGTGTGATTATTTGATCAATATATCTATCTTATTGAAATATGAGCCTTAAGAGACAGGAGTATATGTGTTTTGGTCTACCAATGTATCAGGGTCTCTCACTTATTCTAGAGGCCCTGGCATAGAGAAGGTATATAAAAATAAGTGTAGATTAACTGAGTAGATGAGCAAATGGAGTGAATGAATTAAAAAAAAAAAACCCATGGTTGTATCCATGTTTTGTCTCAAATTGCCCTTCTGCTTATAAAACCCTCTGGCTTTCAATCTTTTCATTACCTTCTTCCCATAATTTGAGAGATGCCAAATCCCAACTCCTGCATGAAGTAATTTTTAGCTATTAAATCCTCACCAAATCCTTTTTTTTCCTCCAAATGTCATACATAATGAACATACATGGAATTGCATTTTATGGTAGTTTTTTCCCCACATCTGTAAAATATGTCTTTCCTACCAGACTGTAGGTCTATGATGACACAGAAATATTTCTTACCATGCTTAAAACAGCACCTAACATACTGGAGATACAAAAATGAATTGGGCTTATTTCTGGATTCACTGAGATTTTATCTCTCGTTATACGAAGAAATGCATTAATGGCTAAGGGGATGACTACTCCACTCTTAAAAACAATGGCTTGTGTAGTAAAAAAAAAAAAAAAATGGATTTGGTTGGGTTAGGGAAGAGGAATAATGGCACAGTGAGAAGGGATAATGGCACAGTGAGAAGGAGTATATCTAGGTCCAATCAGGAAAACATAGCCAGCCCCACCAGTGATTTTAGCAAAGAATTTAATACAGGGCATTGGTTAAAGCAGGTATGAGAGAACTAGAAAAGTGAAAAGGGCATACTCGGGTAGCATAGAAATAGTAAACATAGTCACCTACCATCCTCAGGTTTAGAAACAAAGAGAAGAGATTGAGATCATTAGAACTAGAAGCTTGGAGGAAGCACCCTGAACCTGAAAGTTAGATCACTGAGCTGCTGGTGCCAGAGAGGTCACAGGGAGGCCAGAGGAAAAGGTTAAAAACTGGAAGGGCCTGCTACAGGAACAGTCACAACCACTATGGCAACACGGGTAGAAACAGGAAGCATTGGTGGGTCCTCGCTCCCACTGCCTGCCCAGTCTTCATCCCAGTGGCAGAACTTACCAGCTGAAAAAGGGTAAATGTACTTTGAAGCATCCCAGCTCCAGCATCACAAAGCCAAGTAGAGACAAGGAGGTTCAGAGCTGAGAGGCAGTAGCTTCACAATGGCACAGGAGGAAAAGAATGAATGACATTTCCTACTAACATTAAACTGCCAAGAATGCACAGATATTTGGCAAAATACATATAACATGGTAATTCTTATTTAAGTGACATTTTAGGATTTAAAAATGACCTTTTTTATTGGCTGCTTTTAAAACAGACCACTCCATATAATGATAATTCAGGGACTAGTTTTTACTCTTTCTACAGAATTTACTAATGGCCCACAGAATCATCAGTAAATTTTATCATCTTGAAATGCTCTGGGGAGGGGAAACTTCTGGTATTTAAAAGAAAATACTTCTGTTCTTTTCCTTACCAGCAGCGACCACACGTGGCCAAGATTAAGGCTCCAGACCTTCGTGGCAAGAAGGAGGAGCTGCTTGAACAGTGGGAAAACCCAAAGTTGGAGCTGTCCCAGCTGCATGTCCTCAAAGTGACAGTCAACAGTCACAGTGGTTTCAAAGCTCTGCAGGATCTCAGTTATTTGCAAATCTATCCCATGTGCTCTCACCATCATCAACCAGATTCAGAAGGAGAACATCAGGAAATTCTACAAGGGTAAGAAGTACAAACTCCTGGATCAGCAGCTCAAGAAGTTATGTGCCATGTGACTGCAGCTGAACAATAACAAGGAAAATCTCAAGACCAAGAAGTAGCAGAGGAAGGAGCAGCTGTACCTGTTGCGGGAGTGTGTGGTCAAAGCCTGAGCTTCTGTATCAATAAAACACAAACTGAAGGAAGAGAAGAGAAGCGGAGGGAAGTGGGAAAGTGGGAAATGGGGAGGGGAAGGGGAGGAAGAGAGGAGAGGGAGGGAAAAGAGAAGAATTTTTTTCCTTTTGGAAAGAAAATAAAAGGTTCTTAGAATATTTCAGGGTTATAAACAAATGCTTAAATTATGAGAATAAAAATATAAAATTAAACTTTAAAACTGTACAAAGCTTAAAGGACTTAATTCTTCCATTCACTGGGTATTTGTCATGATGCTAACACTATACTTCTGTGGGATAGCTTGGGGAGGGGAGCAAATCAATCTCTACTACAATATTGTTGAGTTCTTTCAAGTCTTCTTAACTATTCTCTGTTCACAACTCCTTTCTTCCCTCCATCCCTTAACACAAACACTCAAAATCTAGTCTCCACATTTCCCTGCCTATGCCCCAAAATACTGACACTGGGAAACTTTGTTACCCATCCTCTTTGCTACCTGGATTCCAGTTGGATTTGACCAGCAGCATGCACAAACAGAGGATCAGAGAAGAGGAGAGACATTGGGGTATGTCTTCCTGATTTTGACCATAGCATTTGGCTATGTCTCTGAAAGTGGCTAGCATCTCTTTTTGATTACCACACCTATTGTATGGCCCATTTGCACAGTTTTAGTACTTACTGGGTTCCAATAATACTGTTTGCTTTCTTTAACCCTTTACTCCTAAACGTAACAATGGATTTCTGATCTTGGTGATCTTTGAGCATCTCAAGTTCTTTGTCCATTCCCTTAGCACTGTTCATACCTCTGTAAATATTTTTTTATTTAAAATCTTTTGAATCGTTGAAGTTGGATTCTGTTTTTTGATAAGAACCTGAATGATTCACAGGTACAGTAGAGTATTATCTATAAAATATAAGCTTTTTATATTTGTTTGACTTTTTGGTTACTATTTGTCTCAATTACTGGACTACAAACTACATGAAATCAAGGCCCATAACTACTGTACTCCTCACTATATACCCAGAAATAATATTGTACCACCTATAGAGTAGTTGATAAATATTAATGAGGGATTTCATTCATTTAATAAATATTTATATTAGTTATTATATACTATTATATAATAATTGACATTGGGAGTACTACAGTGAGGAGAGAAAAAGGCAATGAAGAAGAAAGCCTCATGATAAAGGGATAGAGAGTCATTATGGAATAGTTGACCAAGTTTAGAGTTACCTCAGATGGAGACAGTGAGTATCTCTTTATGAAAGATGATGTTTGAGCAAAACCTAAAACAAGAGACAAACTAGATCATGTGGAAGATGAACAGCCCACTAAACCTGAAAGAGGCAGGTACATCAATATGAAAAATCATCAACTCATGAAGAAAGACAGCAAGAGAAGAAGAAAAGAAGAAGGAAACTACAAAACAGCTAGTAAGCAATTAATAAGATGGCATCAGTAAGTATTTGCTGACCAATAATTATTTAAATGTAAATGGATTAAATTCTCTAATCAAATGGCATAGAGTGGCTGACTGGATTATAAATAAGATCCAAGTATATGCTTCCTTTAAGAGACTCAATTTAGATTTAAAGATACACATAAGCTCAGAGCGAAGGGATGGTAAAAGATATTCCATGCAAATGAAAACCAAAATTGGGCAAGACTAGCCATACTTCAATGAGACAAAATAGACTAAGTCAAAAACTAATAAAAGACAAAGAAAATCAGTCAATTCATTAAGAGTATATAACAATTGTAAGTACATATGAACCCAACATCAGAGCACCTAAATATATTAAGCAAATACTAACAGATTTGAAGAGAAAAATAGATAATAGTTCAATAACAGTAGGGAACTTGAAACTTTAAATAATGTCTTAGTCTAAACGGACCAAAGAGACATAAAGAGTACATTCTACCCTACAGCACCAAGACACACACTCTTCTCAAGCATACATGGAACACTGTCCAGGATTATCTCAATTATGCAGAAAAAGCATTTGGTAAAATTCGACATTCCTTCCTGATAAAAACTAAAAAAATTGGGTATAGAAGGAATGCACCTCAATATAATAAATGCCACATATGACATATTCACAGCTAACAACATACTCAATGGTGAAAGTTTGACATTTTTCCCTTTAAGATCATGAATAAGAGAAAGGTCCCCTGTCTTACAACTCACTGCTATTCGACGTAGTACTAAAAGTTCTAACTGGAGCAATTTAGCCAGTAAAAGAAATAAAAGCATCCAAATGAGAAAGGAAGAAATAAAATTGCCTCTGTCTGCAGATGATGTGATCTTATGTATAGAAAATTCTAAACATTCCACCAAAAAACTATTAGAACCAATAAACAAATTCAACATAGTTGCACAATACAAAATTAACATACAAAAATCAACTGCATTTCTGTATGCTAACAATAATCTATCTGAAAAAGAAATAAAGTCTCATTTATAATGGCATTAAAAGTAATAAAATATTTAGGAATAAATTTAACCAAGGAGACAAAAGATCTGTACTTGAGGAATACAGAACACTCATGAAAGAAGTCGAAGAAGACACAAAAAGATGGAAGACCATTCCATGCTCTTGGATCAGAAGAATAAACATTGTTAAAATGTCTATACTGCCTAGAGCAATCTATACTTTTAATGCCATTCCGATCAAAATTCCACCAGTATTTTTCAAAGAGCTGGAGCAAATAATCCTAAAATTTGTATGAAAACAGAAGAGACCCCAAATTGCTAAGGAAATGTTGAAAAAGAAGAACAAAACTGGCAGCATCACGTTGCCTAATTTCAAGCTTTACTACAAAGCTACTACTACAAATCTTGATCACCAAGATTACTATAAAGCATGGTACTGGCATAAAAACAGACACATAGACCAGTGGGACAGAGTAGAGAGCCCAGATATGGACCCTCAACTCTTCAGTCAAATAATCTTTGACAAAGCAGGAAAAAATATACAGTGGAAAAATGTCTCTTCAATAAATGGTGCTGGGAAAATTGGATAGCTATATGTAGAAGAATGAAACTCGACCATTCTCTTACATCCTACACAAAGATAAACTCAAAATGGATAAAAGACCTCAACATGAGACAGGAATCCATCAGAATCATAAAGGAGAACATAGGCAGTAACCTCTTCGATATCAGCCACAGCAACTTCTTTCAAGATATGTCTCCAAAGGCAAAGGAAACAAAAGCGAAAATGAACTTTTGGGGCTTCATCAAGGTCAAAAGCTTCTGCACAGCAAAGGAAACAGTCCACAAAACAAAGAGGCAACCCACGGAATGGGAGAAGATATTTGCAAATGAAAGATCTGTATATTAAAAGCTATAAGACATTGATGAAAGAAATTGGAGAAGGCACAAATAAATATGCCGTGTTCATAGATCAAAATAATTAATACTGTTAAAATATCCATGCTATCCAAAGCCATCTACAGAGTCAAAGCAATCCCTATCAAAATTATAATAGCAATTATCATATAAATAGAAAAATCAATCCTAAAATGTGTATAAACTTCAAAAGATCCCAAATAGCCAAAGCAATCCTGAGAAAGAACAAAGCAGAAGGCATCAAATTTTCTGATTTCAAACTTTATTAAAAAGCTATAGTAATCAAAACAGTATCAGACTGGCAAACAAATAAACAAACAACAAGAAAACAGATACATGTACCAATGGAACAGTCAAGAGTCTAGAAATAAACCGATGCATATATAGTCAACTGATACCCCATAAGGCAGCCGAGAATATGCAATGGGAAAAAGATAGTCTCTTCAATAAATGGTGTTGGAAAAGCTGGATATTCACATGTGAAAGAATGAAACTGGGCCCCTATCTTTCACCACTGAAAAAAATTAACTTGAAATGGAATAAAGACTTAGATGCAAGACCTAGAATCATAAAACTCCTCAAAGAAAATATAGGGAACTAGCTTCTTGACATTGTTCTTGGCAACAATTTTTTGGATGACACCAAAATGGCAAGCAACAAAAGCAAAAATCAATAAACAGAACTACATCAAACCAAAGTGTTTCTTCATAGCAAAAGAAACAACAAAATGCAAAGACAGCATAGGAGAAAATATTTATAAAGCATCTATCTGATGAGGAGTTAATAACCAAAATACATAAGGAACTCATAAAGCTCAATAGTAGGAAAACAATCTGATTAAAACTGGGCAAGGACTTGAATAGTCTTTTTTCTAAAGAAGACATACAAATGGCCAACAGATACAAGAAAAGTTGCTTAACATCACTAATTACCAGGAAAAGCAGATCAACACTGCAGTTAGGTATCACTGCACACCTGTTAAAATGGATATCCTCAAAAAGACAAGAGATGAATGTTGATGAGGATGTGAGAAAAAGAAAAACTTTGTGCACTATTGCTGGGAATATAAATTAGAACAGCCACTATTTAAAAAAAAAAAAAAAAAAGTATGGAGGTTCCTCCAAAAAATAAAAGTAGAACTACCATATAATCCAGCAATTCCACTCTAGGTGTATATCCTAAGGAAATGAAATCACTATCTACCTTCTTATTGCATTAGTCACAATGAACAACACCTGAGAACAATCCAAGTGTCCATGACTGGATGAACAGATAAAGCAAATGTGGCACACACACACACACACACACACACACACACACACACGTGCATGCCCATGCACATGAGGGAATAATATTCAGCCATGAGAAAGAAGGAAATTCTACCATTTGCTGCAACACAGATGGATCTTGAGGACATTGCAATAAATGAAAATAAGTTGGACAAAGACAAATACTCCATGTTCTCCTTCTACTATTTAAAAATTCCCTATGCTGCATTTTTCATCTCCATGACCTATTTGTTTTATAACTGGAAGTTTGTATCTCTTAATCCCCTTCACCTATTTTCCCTACCCCCCCCACCTTCCCTTCATGTTCTTTCTCCCTTATATCTGAAATCTTGAAAAGCAGAACTCATAGAAATGGAGAGAGTAGAATGGTGGTTGCCAGGGACTTGGGGACAAGGAAAAAGGAGAGATGTTGGTTAAAGTGATTTCTAGTTATAAGATAAATAAGTTCATGGTATCTAAGGTATAGTATGGTGACTACAGTTAACAATACTGTACCAATATCTCAAAGTTGCTAAGATAGTTGATCTTCAGTGTTATCACAACACACATACACAAATGGCAATGTGAGGTTAACTAACTAAATTAACTAAACTTGGGGCACCTGGGTAGCTCAGTGGGTTAAGCCTCTGCCCTCGGTCAGGTCATGATCTCAGGGTCCTGGGATCGAGTCCTGCATCAGGCTCTCTGCTCAGCAGGGAGCCTGCTTCCCTCTCCCCTTCTGCCTGCCTCTGTGCCTACTTGTGATCGCTCTCTCTCTCTGTCAAATAAATAAATAAAATCTTCAATTAATTAATTAATTAATTAACTAAACTTATTGTGGTAATCGTTTCACTATATATGTGTATCAAGTTGTGTTAATCACCTTAAACTCACATATGTTACATGTCAATTATGCCTTGATAGATCTGGAAAAAATACACTTAAAAGCTCAAAAGTCACCCATTTATTTTATAGAAAATGATAGATGTGATGGGTTCTGATGGGAACAAAGGAATACACACACATACACGCACACTGGTTATTAGTATGGACAACCGTTAGTATAGAAAGGTAAAGTCAGATGTATATTATCAAATACCCAATGTATTACAGAGACAGTGTGTGCTAAAAATCTGAAGAAGGCAAGAAAATTGGAGAAATATTTGAGGCAGAGGTGGAACTCAAGCTTGGCATTCAGATAGATATCTATATCTATATCTATATCTATATCTATATCTATATCTATATCTGGAAGAAGGATGCCATCACAGAAGTAAAAACTCCAGCAAAGACTAGAAGCTGAAATCCTGGTTTTGTTGCTGTAAAAAGATAGGGAAGGGAAATGGAAGAGCAAGTAGACAAAGAGAGGAAAGTCACATGCTATCAATTTAATTATGTATAATCCTTCTTGAAGTAGAATGTGGAGGAATTACTTTGTGGCAGGATTGGCAAATCTACATTGACTTTTTGTTTTAATTCGTCATAATTGTTCTAGCTCATTTTCAAAAAAGATATTATTTATTTATTTAACAGACAGAGATCACAAGTAGGCAGAGAGGCAGGCAGAGAGAGAGGGGGAAGCAGAGTCCTTGCTGAGCAGAGAGCCTGATGTGGGGCTCGATCCCAGGACCATGAGATCATGACCTGAGCTGAAGGCAGAGGCTTTAACCCACTGAGCCACCCAGGCACCCCAGTCCTAGCTCATTTTTGCAGATGGTAAGTACATCTTGCCATCTAGAGTACCAAAAGGAAGGAGATCGAGTATGAAACCAAAACAGTCCCTGGGAGAGTATATAAGATAAAAAGAAGGAAATCAAAGGGAAGGAACAAGCTTGAACATCAGATACAAAGGCAAGAAGGTTAAGAGCTAGGTTGTGTTGGATGCTGTGGTGTGTTGTCCAGAGCCCCCTTCAGGACCAGCTCACACATTTCCCATGTTCAGGAGTGTTTACTGCTCACCGCTCATGGCTGAATCCCTCTCCTGGAATTACCATTTCCCTCCCTCCCTTCCTTTCTTGCTTTCTTTCTTTCTTTCTTTCTTTCTTTCTTTCTTTCTTTCTTTCTTTCTTTCTTTCTTTATTTCTGTTTTATTTATTTATTTGACAGAGAGAAAGCAAGAGAGCGCAAGCAGGTGGAACAGCAGAGGGAGTGGGAGAAGCAGGCTTCCCACTGAGCAGGGAACCTGATGCGGGGCTCGATTCCAGGACCCTGGGATCATGACCTGAGCCAAAGGCAGACGCTTAACCAACTGAGCCACTCAGGTGCCCCTGGAATTGCCATTTCGAAAGGCTGCTGCTGCAGTCATGGTAGGATCCACTTGCAGGGGTTAGTCTACAACCAGTGACTAGCCAAGCATGGTGCAAAGTCCCAGGTCCCTTTCTTTGATTCAGGAGAACTCTGAAGGCCAATTCTAATTTCAGACCCCCCCCCCCATAGAAACTACTGAGGCTGCTATTCAACCCTTCCCTCTGTCAAATTCTGCTTCTTTCTCTCCTTTATAAGTGTTGCTCTGAAGAGCTCTCTGCTTTGAAGAACATGCATTATATACTTCTAGGTATCGGCTTGCCCTAAGAGGCCACACAGAGATGTTCCATACATCACACTTCTTGAGAGGAAATGATAAAATCATGGGCTGACTGGGTCAGCAAATGCTCTTAATACCTATTCTTGATCTTCAGAGATTTCACATGGAAAGATTGACATGAAATTATATAACTTGTTGCACAACTTATTATACATAGGGAATAACTGATCATTCTAAAGTTTCCTAGTCTTTCAGAGTGAAAAAAAAAATCACCCTACTGGTAACTCATGTTTTCATTTTGTTGTTTAGCACTAGTACCTAAAGAAAAGTCAAATGTGATGCTCCATTTATCCTTTGAATGCTTTGCAGTTCACATTGTTTTGATGCCTGCTTCTTTTTCCTTGGTGATCCTAACAAATGATTGTTTTGGGTGGGAAGGTACTAATGAAATAAACTCTTATATCTAAAAATTTTTAAATGTTAGAGCTAAAAAGAACCTTCAAAATAATAAAAACTGGAATAGTTATAGTAACATAGTTATGATACAACTGTCACAATGTTTTTTCTAGCTTAGACATCATTCATTTTTATGAGAACAACTGTCTCCAGAATAAATTCTTCTCAGGTAATTTTGGGGTCTTTTCAGAAATAGGTTTTGTGAAAAACCTTTTCTTGGCTTTTTCACAGTATTAGACATTTAGTTCTCTTGTCCTATCTCATCTTGGAACCCAAAGTGGAAGCTTTGAAGCATTGCTTGTGCTACCACTATAGGTGCCCTCCAAAGACAATACTGCTTATGCTGCTGTTTATTCAAAGCGATTCCACTTCTGACTCCACCTGTGATAGCTGACTAGAATCTTCCAGAGAACCCAATATCTGCACACAGAGTAGCAGATGAAAGATGCTTGCCCAATGTCAACCCATTACTGTAGAGTCCATATTTTTTTTAAGATCTTCATTCTAGATTAAGATCGTCATTCTAGAGCTCAAAAAGTAGTCTACTGACTCACTACCTATGTTTGGATAAGTTAAAAAAAAATCTCTCAAAGGCTCAGTTTCCTCATCTGCAGAATGGACTAAATAGTTGTGAACATTAAGTGATACGTTGTGCTGTTTCTCAAAACCTTTATTAAGTAAGTCACTAAAATAACACAAAAACATGGGAGAGGAAAGAGAAACAAAGCCTAGCCAAGTACACTACTGCCTTAATTTCATGAGTGAAACTACATTTTAACACCAAACACATAGAATATAGAACTGGCAATTTTACACAACCCTCTTTCTGTCATATGTTTATATATCTATCTTTATATGGTCATGTATAAACGCCCTTGGATGTGGTATTCTTTGGAACATGTTCTGGTACTTTTCATTGAGAGGTTCTTCATAAATCTCATGTCTTATTCTTTTTTTTTTTTTAAGATTTTACTTATTTATTTGACAGAGAGAGATCACAAGTAGATGGAGAGGCAGGCAGAGAGAGAGAGAGAGAGAGGGAAGCAGGCTCCGTGCTGAGCAGAGAGCCCGATGCGGGACTCGATCCAAGGACCCTGAGATCATGACCTGAGCCGAAGGCAGCGGCTTAACCCACTGAGCCACCCAGGCGCCCTCATGTCTTCTTCTTAAAATGGTATTTCGACTTTGCCAAGATGTATGAGATTTTATATCTCCTGAGATATCCTGAATTTGAGGTAATATATTTCCCAAACTAGCCTTAAACAACTCTACTTTATTTTTTTTCTTTAAAGATTTACTTTTTTTTTATTTATTTATTTGACAGACAAAGACACACAGAGAGAGGGAACACAAGCAGGGGGAGTGGGAAAGGGAGAAGCACTGAGCAGGAAGTCCGACGTGGGCCTCAATCTCAGAACCCTGGGATCACGACCTGAGCTGAAGGCAGATGCCCGGCAACTGAGCGACCCAGGTGACCACAACTCTACTTTATCTTAACCAGCCTCAGGCCTTCCAAGATTGGGGACTAAACTTAAACCAGAAGGTGACAGCCAGAATGAGGCCCTGAGTATGCTGACTACTCTAAACTCTAAGATCAAATCATTGTTTTAGATTCTATATGTGGTAACTAATTTCATCATTTGTCTTACCTCAGTGACAGTGATGTAAGACTCTACATAACAGAATGAAAGACCATTTTAGAGCTTGATAGATAAAGAAGCTTAACTGTATTTAGGGCATAAATCATAGGTGGGGTCTAGATATTGATAATGCATCAATTTATATTCTAATAAATAAAAATGCTTTGAGGTGATGGTTAGAGTGCTTTTCATCTTGAGAGCATTTTATGAACATTGACTAATTTATCATTATTTACAAGCCAATTAATTTTCACTACCCTGAGGTAGGAATTGTAATTATGACAGACTGGCAGATGGGAAAAAAGAAATTGGGGAGAGAATCAAAAAAGAATTATGAGTTTAATAGACCTGAATTAGATGGATATTTACTATTCAATTTAAATGCCATAAAATAGAATGTGCAGTGGATATTTTGGTGAGACACTTTTACTAAATACTTTTAGGTCATTCATGTACTTACTCTTAACCTCACTTCCTCCCTCCCTCACGCATTTATTTACTGAATGCATCCATTTAACAAATGTTTATTGATGTAAGTACTAAAAATACAAACTTAAGTAAGATATATTCGCTGTTTGGGGCGCCTGGGTGGCTCAGTGGGTTAAGCCACTGCCTTCGGCTCAGGTCATGATCTCAGAGTCCTGTGATCAAGTCCCGCATCGGGCTCTCTGCTCAGCAGAGAGCCTGCTTCCCTCTCTCTCTCTCTGCCTGCCTCTGCCTACTTGTGATCTCTCTCTGTCAAAAAATTAAATAAAATCTTTAAAAAAAAAAAGATATATTCACTGTTCTTAAAAAGTTTATGGTACCCTAAAAGAAATAAACATGTAAGCAGATAATGGCTAAGTGGTGTTACTGGGACACCGGGTAAATTACCAACTTGAACCAGGGACTTGTGGACAGTTAAAGCTTCTCAAATAAGATCTTGCTTCCACAGGATCTTAAAAGATGATATTTATTATACAGGCATGCTGGCAGAGGGTAACCAAGACAGAAGGAACTCTATGCTTGAAATCCTAGATGTATGAAAGAGCATAGGATTTGAAGGGAAAACCAGTAATTCTTCTTCACTGCCAATTTGGATACCTTTTATTTCTCTTTGTTGCCTGATTGCTGTTGCTAGGACTTCTAATACTATGTTGAACAAGAGTGGTGAGAGTGGGCATCCTTGTAGTGTTCCTGATCTCAACGGGAAGGCTGTAAGCTTTTTCCCATTGAGGATGATATTTGCTGTGGGTTTTTCATAGACAGATTTGATGAAGTTCGGGAATGTTCCCTCTATCCCTATACTTTGAAGCGTTTTTATCAGGAACGGATGCTGAAAACCAGTAATTCTTAAAGGTCGTAATGTAGGTATAGGTTGAAAGTATGGGGAATATGAAAACAGAAAATAGGAACAATGTCATGGTATCATGTGCATTAGACATTAACCCAAAGGATATTGGAGGTCTTGTTAAAATTATTTTTTCAGAGTCACTCTTCAAAAATTTGGGTTCAATAGGCTGATGTAGGATTTGGTTATCTATATTTTAAACAAGCACACAGATTTTTCAGATGAAGATTTTTGGCTATGTCTTGAGAAACTTACACAGGTAATGATGAGCCATTGAAGGGACTTCAATAAGAAAACAACACAATCAGATTTATATTTTAGAAAAGTAAGTATGATAGTAATGTGGGGAGTGGATTGGAGTTGGCTAGAGATGAAGCAAAAGTTGGGAGAGAAGACAGAATTCTATTTCAGTTCAAAAAAAAAAAAAAGAGGAAAGTTCAATCTAAAGTAGTTGAGAGGGTTTAGAAAGAAAAAAACTTTGAGGGATATTTGGGGAAAGGGCTAAGGGATTGGCTTAAGGTGAAGGGATGAAGAGAGGAGAGCTTAAGATTACATCTAAATTTTAAAAAAAGATTACATCTAAATTGTTTAAACACAGTTTTGAGTGGTTCTGGAACCACAGAGTAGTAGTCTGGAAGGAGAGAACATCTCTGTTTACATATGGAGCTTCAGAAGTATGTGCTTAGAGGAAAGATGTTCAAACCTTAGGTATGCATATGGTCTTTGTGGAGCAGAATTAGTGACTACAATGTGCTGTAATTCCAACTGAATAATGAGACAGATAATGCCATTTTATTTGTTGGATTGTAGAAAGGAGAGACCATAGGGAGAACAGTTAGTTGGCTATTAAGATTATCAGTGAAGTAATGACTATAATCATTGTAATAAGCCATAGGAAGGGAGTCAAATGTTAGAACTATTTCAAAAGAAGACAGGATTTTATGACCAGTTAGAGATGGCTGATCAGGGAAATAAAATATAAAATTAACATTTCAGGGCAAATATTAAGAAGTTGGAGGTGATGGAACCACGGGCAAAAAAACCAGGAGTGAACATCAATAAAGGTCAAAACAATTTGCATTGCAAAAAAAAAAAAAAGAAGAAGAAGTTGGAGGTGATGATGAACTAGAGTAATTGGCAAGGAGAATGAGTTAAGGGATGAGTGAGCAGCTGAGTTTACTTTTGGAGATAATGATATTGGGATATTCGTGGGATATTTAAGGGGATGAGGAATCAATAGGTACTTGACACCCCTGAACAAGATCTCCAGTGAAAGATTTATGTAGATTCAGCTGCCTCAACCCACAATAGTGATACTACTTCAGGATGAGAAAGTGGAATTACTACCAGTTACTGTATGATGACCAGAGTTTACCAGAGTACACTGCTGTTTACAACATTGGGAAAGTTGCTTCATTTTGATCTCCTTCCAGTTGTCAAAAGAAGAATAGCACAGAATATTAATCAAGAACATGTGTGTAGGGTAGTCCAAGATGGCAGCAGAGTACAAGACCTTAGTTTTGTCTGGTCTCAGTAATTTAGGCAAGGAGCTATCAAATCATTCTGAACACCTGCAAACTCAACTGGATAGCTAAAAAAGAATTGCCACAATTCTACAAATAGAAAAGAGACCACATTCTGCAATTAGGAGGTGCAGAGAAGTGAATCCAAGGTGACATATGGGAAGACAAACCATGGGGGTAGGACGCCTCCATAAGCCATCACCAGAAAGTTTTAGAGCACTGGAGAACAAAATTGGAACTCTTACAAGTCTGCTCCAGTGAGGGTCATCCCTGCCTGAAAGGTATTCAGGTGGCAAAGCAGAACAGAATCTTAGGTGGGAGAGTGTGGTCTCAGGATTCCTGGGGTCACAGAAACAATAGGGAGTGCCTGAGTGAGGCAATGTTCCCAAGCATTGGAGTGGGGAAGCTGGCTACAATCAGTGAGCCCAGGAGTGGACTTCCAGTTTGGGGTTGCCATAAACCATGAGTCACAGCATGGTCTGGTGACTGCTCTCTAAGCTGGGGCCCAGTGAGTTGCAGAACCAGCAAGATTCCCCTTACTCCCCTGGGACAAATGGCACAGGAGCATGCCAGAGGAGTCTGCAGGGTTTGGAGACCCAAAAGAAGGTCATGTCCCTGAGATAGAAATGCTCGGTCACAGGCTGGGTGGGCATGGAGTGCAGTTGGACATCAGGGAAATAGGAGTGACTGACTGCTTTTCCCTGAGGGTGCTCTGAGGAGTGACACCACAAGCTTTTGCCACAAGGGGTGGAGACTGGGAGGCTGCCATTTTCATTCTCATCCTCTGAAGCAGCATGGAAAGCCTTCAGGGAACAAATGTCACATAGAGCAACCCAGAGCAACCCAGTCACTTAGCCTGGCCCCCTGGCAAGGGCAGTGCAATTCCACCTGGGACAAAGACACCTGAGAACTAGTGCAACAGGCCCCTCTCCCCAGAAGATCAGCAAGAACATCTGTCTAAGACCAAGTTTACATATCACTCAGAACTGCAAAACTCCAGCAGTGGAGGAAAATAGTATGCAGAATTTGTGTTTTTTCCCCCACAATTCTTTACCCCTACAATTTTAATTTTTTCCTCTTTCCTTTTTCAACCAATTTATTTTATGAACTTTTAAAAAATCTTTTTAAAATTTTCATCTTTACACTTACATTATATCCTTTCATTGTGTCCAATTTTATTTATGTACATATGTGTATATATATAAGTTTTTCTTTCTTTACAACTTTGGAATGCAGTTTCTTCTAACAAGCTAACCAAAATACACCCAGAATCTAGTGTATTTCTCTGTTCTCTTCAGTTGTGTGATCATATCCTCTCCCTCCACCTCCTCTTTCTTCTTTTTCTTCTTCTTCTTCTTCTTCTTCTTCTTCTTCTTCTTCTTCTTCTTTCTCCTCCTCCTCCTCCTCCTTCTCTTCTTCTTCCTCTTCTCCTTCTTCTTTTTGGTTAAAGTCTTTTTAAATTTTCATCTTTACAGTCACATTCTATCATTTCAATGTATTTTATTTTATTTATGTATGTATATATCAGTTTCTCTTTTTTTACACTATTGGGAAGTCATTTTTTCTAACAAACAGACCAAAATACACTGAGGATAAAGTATATTGCTCTGTTCTGTTCATCAGTCTGTTTATATTCCTTGTTTTTTTTTTATATTTTAATTTTCACTTTTAAAGTTACATTCTATCCTTTCATTCTATTTGATTTCATTATTGTACATATATAAGTTTTTCTTTCTTTATAATTTTGGGATCTAGTTTTCAAACAAACAAAAATTATTCTGTTCACCTGTCTGACTATATTCTCTCTCTGTCTTTTTAAATTTTGTTGTTGTTATTGTTTCAGGTCTCTTCTGATTTCCTTGGTGTATAGTTCTCTGGGGTTGTTGTTGTCATTTTAGAATTTTGTTCTCTCATTCATCTATGATTCTCTTGACTGACAAGACTGAAGAACTCACCTCAAAAAAGAGAACAAGAGGGGTGCCTGGGTGGCTCAGTGAGTTAAAGCCTCTGCCTTTGGCTCAGGTCATGATCCAAGGGTCCTGGGATCAAGCCCTGCATCAGCTCTCTGCTCATCAGGGAGCCTGCTCCCTCCTCTCTCTCTGCCTGCCTCTCTGCCTACCTGTGATCTCTGTCTGTCAAATAAATAAATAAATAAATCTTTAAAAAAAAAGAGAGAGAGAGAGAGAGAGAACAAGAGGCAGTACTGACTGCCAGGGACCTAATCAGTATGGGTGTAAGTAAAATGTCAGAACTAGATTTTAGAATAATGATTATAAAGATACTAGCTGAGTTTGAAAAAGCATAGAAGACACTAGAGAATCACTTTTTAGACAAATAAAAGAACTAAAATCTATTCAAGTAGAAATCAAAAAGGCTATTAATGAGGTGCAATAAAAAATGGATGCTATAACTGCTAGGACAAATGAGGCAGAAAAGAAATTAGTGATATAGAAGACAAAATGTTGGAGACTGAAGTAGAGAAAAAGAGAGATAATGAACTATTGGATCACAATGGGAGAATTGAGAGATAAATGATACCATAAAGCAAAACAATATTAGAATAATTGGGATCCCAGAAGAAGAGAAAATGGGGGGGGGTAAGGTAGATTGGAGGAAATTATAGCAGAGAACGTCCCTAATCTGGGAAAGAAACAGGCATTCAAGTCCAGGAGGCACAGAGAACCCCGCTTAAAAAAAATCAATAAAAATAGGTCAACACCCCGACATACAATAGTGAAGCTTGCAAATCTCAGAGATAAAGAGAAAATTCTGAAAATGGCTAGGTACAAGTGGTCCATAATTTACAAGGGTAGAAACATTAGAATGGCAGAAAGTCCTATTCACAGAGACCTAACAGGCCAGAAAGGACTGGCATGATATATTCAGAGCACTAAATGAGAAAAATTTGCAGCCAAGAATATTTTATCCAGCAAGACTGTCATTCAGAATGGAAGGAGAGATAAAGAGCTTCCAGGACAAACAGAAACTAAAAGAATTTGTGATCACTAAACCAGCCCTACCAGAAATATTAAAGGGGATCCTTTAAGCAAAAAGAAAGCCCAAAAGTGACATAGACCAGAAAGGAATGGAGACAATATGCAGAAACACTGACTATACAGGTAACAAAATGGCACTAAATTCACACCTTTCAATAGTTTCTCTGAACGTAAATGGGCTAAATGCCCCAATCAAAAGACACAGAGTATCAGATTGGATAAAAAAGCAAGACCCATTGATATATTGTCTCCAAGAGATTCATTTTAGACCCAAAGACACCTCCAGATTTAAAGTGAGGGGGTGGAAAGCCATTTATTGTGCTAATTAACATAAAAAAAAGCTGGGGTGGAAATCTCTATATCAGACAAATTAGATTTTAAACCAAAGACTGTAGTAAGAGCTCAAGAAGCACACTTTATTATTAATCCAACAAGAATATCTAAAAATTGTGAATATTTATGCCCCTAACATGGGAAAAGCCAATTATATAATCCAAATAATAGCACATGGATGATAATACAATGATACTAGGGGACTTTAACACCCCAGTCACAGCAATGGACAGATCATCTAAGCAGATCGACAATGAAACAAAGGCTTTGAATGACACACTGGACCAGAAGGACTTCACAGATATATTAAGAGCTTTCCATTCTAAAGCAAAACAATATACATTCTTCTTGAGTGCACATGGAACATTCTCCAGAATAGATCACATCCTGGGTCACAAATCAGATCTCAACCAGTAGCAAAAGACTGGGATCATTCCCTGCATATTTGCAGACCACAGTGCTTTGAAACTAGAACTCAATCACAAGAGGGAAGTTGAAAAGAACTCAAATAGATGGAGGCTAAAGAGCATCCTACTAAAGAATGAATGGGTCAACCAGGAAATTAAGTAAGAATTTAAAAAACTCATGGAAACAAATGAAAATGAAAACACAAGTGCTCAAAAATCTTTGGGATATGGTGAAGGTGGTCCCAAGAGGGAAGTATATAGCAATACAAGACTTTCTCAAGAAACAAGAAATGTAGGGGTGCCTGGGTGGCTCAGTTGGTTAAACAACTGCCTTTGGCTCAGGTTATGATCCCAGGGCCCTGGGATTGAGCCCGTATCAGGCTCCTTACTCAGTGGAGAGCCACTCCTCCCTTTCCTTCTACCTGCTACTCTGCCTGTTTGTGCTCTCTCTCTCTCTCTCTCTCTCTGTCAAATAAATAAATAAAATTTTTTTTTAAAAAGAAACAAGAAAGGTCTCAAATATACACCCTAATATTACACTTGCAGGAGCTGGAGAAAGAACAGCAAACAAGGCCTGAACTCAGCAGGATAAGAGAAATAATTAAGATCAGAGCAGAAATCAATGAAATAGAAGCCAAAAGAACTGTAGAATAGATCAATGAAACTAGGAGCTGGTTCTTTGAAAGAATTAATAAGATTGATAAACCCCTGGCTAGACTTATCAAAAAAAGAAAGGACCCAAATAAATAAAATCATGAATGTAAGAGTAGTGATCATAAGAAATATTGAAGAAATATGAACAATTATAAGGACATATCATGAGCTACTATATGCCAACAAAATAGGCATTCCTAGAGATGTAAGAACTATCAAAACTGAACCAGGAAGAAATAGAAAACGTGAACAGACCCATACCCAGCAAGGAAATTGAAACAGTAATCAAAAATCTCCCAACAAATAAGAGTCCAAGAGATGGATGACTTCCCAGGAGAATTCTACCAAACATTTAAAGAAAAATTAATGCCTATTCTTCTGAGGTTGTTTCAAAAAAATAGAAATGGAAGGAAAACTTTCAAACTCTTTCTATGAGGCCAGCATTACCATGATCCCAAAACCAGACAAAGACCCCATCAAAAAGGAGAATTACAGACCAATATCCCTGATGAACATGGATGCAAAAATTCTCACCCAGACACTAGCCAATAAGATCCAACAGTATATTAAAAGGATTAGTCACCATGACCAAGTGGGATTTATTCCTGGGCTGCAGGGGTGGTTCCACATCCACAAATCAATCAATGTGATAGACTACATAAATAGAAGAAAGTACAATAACCATATGATCCTCTCAATAGTTGCAGAAAAAGCATTTGACAAAGCACAGCATCCTTTCTCACTTAAAACTCTTCACAGTGTAGGGACAGAAGGAGCATACTTCAATATCATAAAAAACACTTATGAAAGGCCCACAGTGAATATCATTCTCAATGGGAAAAAACTGAGAGCTTTTCCTCCAAGGTCAGGAACATGGCAGGGCTGTCCACTATAACTACTACTATTCAACATAGTACTAGAAGTCCTATCCTCAGCAATCAGACAACAAAAAGAAATAAAAGACATCCAAATTGGCAAAGAAAAAGTAAAACGTTCACTCTTCACAGATGACATGATACTTTATGTGGAAAACCCAAAAGACTCCACCCCAAAATTGCTAGCACTCATTCAGGAATTCAGCAAAGTGACCAGATACAAAACCAATGCACAGAAACCAGTTGCATTTCTATAGACTTACAATAAGACAGAAGAAAGAGAAATTAAGGAGATGATCCCATTTACAATTGCACCAAAAAAACACAAGATACCTAGGAATAAACCTAACCAAGGAGGCACTCAGAAAACCATAGAAAACTCATGAAAGAAATTAAGGAAGACCACGAAGTAATGGGAAAAGTTTTCATGCTCATGGATTGAAATAACAAATATTGTTAAAGTGTCTAGGTCACCTAAAGTAATCTATACATTCAATGCAATCCCTATCAAAATACCATCAGTTTTTTTTAACAGAGCCAGAACAAGTAATCTTAAAATTTGTATGGAACCAGAAAAGACCCCAAATAGCACAGGAATGTTGAAAAAGAGAACCAAAGCAGGGGCCATCAGAATTCTGGACTTCAAGCTCTATTACAGGAGAGTAATCATCAAGACAACAAGGTACTGGCACAAAACAGACACATAGATCGAGGGAACAGAATAGAGAGCCCAGAAATGGACCTTCAATTCTTTGGTCAACTAATCTTTGACAAAGCAGGAAATAATATCCAATGGAAATGAGACATTCTCTTCAGCAAATGGTGTTTGGAAAATTGGACAGCCACATACAGAAGAATGAAACTGGACCATTTTCTTACACCACACACACAAAAAAAGACTCAAAATGGATGAAAGACCTCAATATGAGACAGAAATAGAGGACGACACAGGCAGCAACCTTTTCAAAGGCAGCTACAGCAACTTCTTGCTAGACATGTCTCCAAAGGCAAGGGAAACAAAGGCAAAAATGAACTATTGGGACTTAATCAAGATAAAAAGTTTTTGCACAGCAAAGGAAAGAGTCGACAAGACCAAAAGATAACAAAGACAACCAACAGAATAGGAGAATGTATTTGCAAACGACCTACCAGATAAAGGGCTAGTATCCAAAATCTATAAAGAACTTATCAAACTTAACACACAAAGAACAAATAATCCAATCAAGAAATGGGCAGGAGACATAAACAGACACTTCTCCAAAGAAAACATACAAATGGCCAGCAGACACATGAAAAAATGCTCAACATCAGTTGGTATTAAGGAAATACAAGTCAAAACCACAATGAGATACCAGCTCACACCAGTCAGAATGGCTAAAATTAACTACTCAGGAAACAACAGATTTAGCAAGTAGGTAGAGAAAGGGGAAACCTCTTACACCATTGGTGGGAATGCAGCCACTCTGGAAAATTTATGGAGTTTCCTCAAAAAGTTGAAATTAGAGCTACCCTACAACCCCACAATCATTCTACTAGGTATTTACACCCAAAGATACAAATGTAGTGATCCAAAGGGGCATGTGCACCCCGGTGTTTATAGCAGCAGTGTCCACAATAGCCAAACTATAAAAAAAGCCTAGATATCCACTGACAGATGAATGGATAAAAAAGATATGGTCAGCTATCATAAAAAATGAAATCTTGCCATTTTCAATGACATGGATGGAACTAGAGGGTGCTATGCTAAGCAAAATAAGTCAATCAGAGAAAGACAATTATCATATGATCTTGGTGATATGTGGAATTTAAGAAACAAAACAGAGGATCATAGGGGAAGAGAGGAAAATATAAAACAAGACAAAATCAGAGAAGGAGCCAAATCATAAGAGACTCTTAAACATAGGAAACAAACTGAAGGTTGCTGAATGGAGGGGGGTTGGGGAATGGGGTAACTGGGTCACGGACATTAAGGAAGGCACAAGGATACAATAAACACTGGGTATTATACAAGAGTGATGAATCACTGGACTCTACTTCTGGAACTAAAATATATTTTAATTAATTGAATTTTTAAAATAACTTAAATTTTGGAAAGGCATGAGAAAATTAGAGAGGGTCTGTGAAGAAGAAACAAACAAGTACAGGGATATGAAATCGGGGAAAAAAATGGAATATGTGTAATATTTTTAGGGGTGAATCATTTCTTCTTTTTATACAGGCAATCTCTTAACTCAAGGTTTTTGCTTTTCTTTTGTATTCTATCAGCAGCAGTAAGTAAGTAACTGTCTTTAAAAAGATCTGTGGGTTTAGATGAATTTCTTCAAGCCAAAAGTTATCCTCAAACCTACAGGGATAAACCTCAAATGATTTCTTGTTTCAAATAAAAGAAAGGGTTGAGATGTTTATCAAGGAACAGGTCTTTTAGAGTGGACTTACATAAGAATATAAATACAATTTTACCCACTTCTAAGTTCTTTTTTTTTTTTAAATCATATCACCCAAATGTCAAGTTAAAACATCTATCCTATACAGATTGGAAATGATAAAGGAATGTTGCCAGGATCTCATTACTGATTAAGTGACTTAAGATAAACAGTTATAGGAAAGTGTATTTCATTGTTGCCTTGTGGGTTGTTTCCCTCTGTGCCCCAAAAAAGGATGTTTACTCCATGCCCAAGTCAGTGAAATATTTACAGTGCAAAAACACATTTGTACTTTGAGTTTGCTGGTGATAAAATCTTCTCCAGTGAATTCCAATTATTCTTTTCCAGGCTATTTTGAAAGAAATGTAAATCTGTTTCATGGTCTCCATGCTGCAAAAGTGGTTTCTACCAATTTATTTCAATCCAAATTAGGGCTTTTTGACCTGGCTGTGCATGGTGCTATAACTTTAGTTATCTCAGACAAACAAGAGGCATGACTGCTAGCACTTTGATCAGTCGATTAAAACAAATTACTGTGGATTTTAAAACTTAATAGTTTTCTAGCTGAAGAATCTCTCTGAATAAGCCATGAAAAGACTTTCTAAAAACATTTATCAGTTGAGCAAGTGCTACATGTCTGTCCTCTGATGACATCTTTACCCAACAACTACAATGGGAAAGCTATTTACTGACAAAAATCTAGAGTTTACTATCTATACTCATGGGATTATAACCAGATCATATTCCTTTTTGTGTATTAGAGTAACATTGTTGGGATTAGCCCATAAATGAATCTGCACTGATTCAAATTTAAAGACTTAAACTTCTTCAAATTTAATTTCGCTACTTACGTATGTGAGTACGAACTACTAAATTGGTGAGAAAGCAGTAATGATAAGAACTCCTTTTTGTAGATTTCATATTATAGTGTGAACCACTTCCACATACCAGATCTCATTTGTATATTAACTGGTGTACAGTGGTACAAATGCTACGCTAGTGAATTTATGTTCCAGATATTTTCCACATGCTTTGCTACGATCCTCCTCATGGACTGGTTATAAATGTGCACTCTAGCATTAATCATTAGGCCATTAATCTTAATAACTTTAATGTGTTGTCACTGCATGTCAAGTAGATTAAAAATGGTGAAGACCACTTAATACAAAATAGCAAGCTGCTAATCATGTCTTATGGCCTCTGTCTCACTTAATCTTACAGTCATGAATTCATATTGGAGGTTCTCAGTATTTGAAAGAGAAGAAAATAACGGGTTACCCACTTGTAACTATATGGACCATGATCAATTTTGAAAGGCTCACACTTTGGGGGCACCTGGCTGGCTCAGTGGGTTATGCCTCTGCCTTCGGCTCAGGTCATGATCTCAAGGTCCTGGGATCGAGCCCCACACTGGGTTCTCTGCTCAGCAGGGAGTTTGCTTCTCCCTCTCTCTCTGTCTGCCTCTTTGCCTACTCGTGATCTCTCTCTCGGTGTCAAGTAAATAAATAGTCTTTTAAAAAAAAGGGTCATACTTCGTGTATTAACTAAATATAAGGAATAAAATTTACTGGAAATTACATGTAGATATCTCTTGATTAGAAGATGCTGTCATAGATAGTTGTTACAATATTCCTGGACACAGATGATAACAAAGCAATGTACTAAGTATGATGGAAAATATAAAATAGAGCAAGCCCTTTGATATTTTGAGGTACGTATTCTGTGTCCTACGTAAACTTAAAATTTAGTGATAAAATTTTAGTGATAAATTGTATCTTGGGCTCCATGGGTGATCCTTGAGGATCTGTAAAATCCCTAAAATTGTGTATAAAATTTTGTATACAGAAATATTTTTCTCAGATGAGGACTCTTTTTCAAAAAGATTCTTAATTATTTTTATTTTAGAGAGAGAGGGAAAAAACAAGCATGAGTTGGGGGAAAGTGCAAAAGTGAAGCACAAAGATAGAGGTGCAGAGGAAGAGGGAGAAGCAGACTCCCTGCTGAGCAGGGAGCCCAAGCAGGGCTTGATCCCAGGACCCCAAGATCATGACTTGCTTAACTGACTGAGCAACCCAGGTGACCCTCTCAGAGGAGTACTCTTAACTTCCAAGGAGTGAAGGGGTTGTGATCTACTGAACTAGATATGTAATTTCCTTCATAAAATCAAGGAAATTACTCCTTTGTACCCTTAATGAATATATAAAGTGATTTAAATGCCAAATACCAATATTTTTGTTGAATAATACTTCCGTCAAAGTAAGATAATTCTCTGACTCAACTTTCTTCCAAGTTTTATCAGTTGTGTGCTTATTTTTCTGGCTTCAGCATTCACTGAAATTGTTTCACAAATCTCTTATCTGTTTCCATACAAAGTATATGGTACACTCATTCACGTCATTGATTTGATTCACTATTAGTTTCAACATGCCATTTTTAAAAAAAATCTAAACATCTCTACTCTTTAAATTAGCACAAGGAGTAGGCTTTATTTTCAGAATCATTTAAAGGGGATCACTTCACAGGAATTCATGAATATAGGGTGATGGTAGAAAACAGAAAAAAACCCTGCATTGAGATATGTTGAGCAAGCAGGTAAGTTTGCTCATTAGTTAAGTAATTTGATTCTACATAGCAATCTTACATCATATATTACTCAGTTTTTTACCTTAGAATAATTGCATCTCCTGTGAGTCATAACTTCTGAGTACCACTCACAATATTTAAAATTATAAATTTAAATCCAGGAAGACTATGGTCCCCTATTGTCTAAAGATAATGATATGACTATAATAAATGACTAAGAAAGAAACAACAACCAAATGACAGTTGTCAGTAAAACAATAATAACTTATTTTCATTTTAAAATTAGCTCTGATGGCAATTCCAAGGTAGAATTTAAAAGAAAAAAGTTTTCAGTGATGGTAACCTTGTTGTAATTAATATATAAACACTCCCTACATTTTCCTTTGTAGAAAAATATTCATTTGTATATGGAAATACGATATTTGCTGCAAAGAAAATTATCCTAAAAAAGTTATGAAGAAGCTTCACAGCATTTCAGATGTTTGGAAATGATTTCCTCTGGTTAAATGAGGATGGCATACACAAGGAGATAGCATTCAATCTGAACTTTGAAAATTGCCAGGATAGGGACAGTAGAGAAGAGCAGTGAATGTATTCCTAGAGTCAGAAACAGAGTAAGTACACACCCAGAGGAAGGGAAATGCCAGGCGCTTCAATATGACAAGTTCGATTTGAGGTTCTTTCTATAAGAAAGAAAGAAACAATAATTCTGGAAAATTAGGTTGAGATCAGGTTGTAAAGAGTCTTGTTTCAAATCTTCTGGGCATTTTGTACCCACTCAAGTTAAGATTTTTTTTTTCTTTGACCCCTAGTAACACTTCGTATCTGTATTATTCATAGACATTTATTATTTGTGGTGTTCTGTCATCTGTTATCTTTTCCCATATATTTGTCATTTCTCCAACTAGATCATTGTTTTTTGTTCGTTTGTTTTAAAGGAAGAGCCCTTTTATCTTTGTTTGAAAGCTATACAGCACCTAGCTAAGTGTTTGGCATATTTTGTTAACCAAGCAAATGTATGTGGATAGAAAACTGCCTTGTGCTTTTGAAAAGTTCTTAATTTCATAGAATCAAACTACATAGCACAATCTCTGCTTTATCCTCTCCAAATCATATGCAGGAACGAGTGAGATATTACACAGTATAAGAGAAAGATGACTGACTTAGATTTATATTCAGGGTTCTAATTTTAGTTATATTGCTGGCTTTCATTTGAACTTGGGCTTATTAGATTCTCCTCTGCTTTCTCATTTGTAAATTGGGTTATTGCTACCTGTCTCTTATTTCAAAAGAGTGTTCTCCGAGTTAGGGCTGGCCAATAATGAAAAACGTAGAGTACTTTAAATAAGAGATGAATGACCATATGCCTGGCAACTGAGAGGGTACAGGAAGGACTGCCCTGTACAAGAGCTTGACTCTGGAGTCACAGCAAACATAGAGATTTCATAATTTTATTATTTTGAGTGATAAACAGCAAAAGCTCAGCGAAGAGTGACAGTAGCTGCAAATCAAAGACTGATCTTTAATCCAGTACCATAAAGAAAGAACATTTGAGCATGCTCTGGTCTGCTAAGCCATGCTGGCATAAAGACAATGGTCATAAAGATACAGTACAAGGAACATTAATGATTAACCTCTTTGGATGGCAATTTCTTCACTTGCAAAATAAGAGAGGAGGAGTGGCAACCTTCAAAGACCCTTCTAGTTCTAAGTTTGTTTCTAGAATTCTTCAGCACCTAAATCATTTCGGCTGGAGACACGGGGGAGAGTCTAATTTTGCCCTCTATTGGGAGAATGGCTAAACTCAACTTGCTCTGCCGGGTAAGAGGAGGTTGTTTAATTTCCTGGAATTTAACAAGCCAGTTGACATCATGTTGGTAGCTGGAAATCTGCCAGATTACATCACAGAAATCAGCAACTCTACTGATCAGGACACGCCCCGCCTCCCCCTCCTCCCCTTCGTCCCCCTCGTCCCCCTCCCCACTCCCAGCCAAGAGTCAGTCATTAAACTTTCGCTAGCCTAACACTGGTTCTACTTGTTCATGTCCTCCTAACTGAGAAAATTATGCAGCTGTAGGTAGAAGAAAGAGAAGACACTGAGATGGCAATTTAGAAATACCTCAGGGCTAGACAATATCCAAGAGGATCAAGGCACTGTGGTGAGAAAACAGAAAGCTATTAGGTAGTAGGAGAATGGACTTCTGACTTTGAATGGTTAGAAAGTACAATCTTTAGGGTTGTCTGGGTGGCTCAGTCTATTGAGCAGCCTACTCTTGACTTTGGCTGAGGTCATGATCTCAGTGTCCTGAGATCAAGCCTCTCTTAAGGCTCCACATTCAGCGGGGAGTCTGCTTGAGATTTTTTCTCTCCCTCCCCCTTTCTCTCCCTCCCTCTCCCTCGCTGCTCATATTCTCTCTCAAATAAATAAATAAAATCTTTTTAAAAAATAGGTATAATCTTTAGTTAGAAGCTCTGAATAGTAGTCCTAATTAGCACAAGATACATCAGGCAGTGGACCCAGATGCTAATTGAGAAGTTTATTTAACACAATCTGTAATTGTTTGAGTTCAAAAGTCTAGGTTTTATTGTTATTCATCTGAGTATAAGCATGATAGTTCTCTAAGATTTTAATAATTAGTCTGGTCAGCAGCTATCATTGACATGTTTGTTAACAACAGGCCTGCTCCTTGTTCTTGGTTGACATGCTCTTGTATTTGGAATAAACATTTCTTCCTCTGGGGTTAAATATTGAAGTTAGTCAAGTCAGTCTCCAGTTATTAGGAAATTGGAAGTCATAAAAATATAAAAATGTTTTAAACTGTTAAAACCCAGAATGTGATATAGCTCATTCATAAGTAGCATGACAGATTATATATGTTCTTAGGCTAAAAGTTGGGTATCTTCAATTCATACTCATCTGCTGTTCACCTCTTGGTACTGGATCTACTCTAACTTTTAAATCTTAAAAAAGTTTCTCTTCATTAGAGGGTGTTTGTACTTTGCTGCTTAAAGTAAAATTTAATCCATGTATAAGTTTTGGAGAACCAATCCAGTCCTTGCTTTTCAAAGATTCAGGTATCCAGTTAATTTAACATATTTGTTTATTTGATGTGTCCATTGATTATAATAGGAGAGTGGTAACTGGACAAATCTGGCCCAATATAAGCATACACCTCTAAGCGATTATGCAAAAGAAAGACCAGTATATACACAGATTATACTTTCAACTCTTTTTAGGAATTGCACATCTTACTTACTTTTAAGAAGATACTGCAGTTAAATGTAGATGATTTTCAGCATGAGTTCAGGACTGCTACAAATGTAATTTTATGAATTTTGTTTCCTCAAAATCTACTTCTTTGTGGTCAAACTATATCATTTATCATATTTTTCCCTACAATTTGTCATTTTATTTTCAAAAACACTTGAGTTTCATTTGAAAATCTTAGAACATTACATTTTCAAGTGGAAGTGGCCTGAGCCAGTAGAAATAAAAAAAGTAACTAAATATGTTCTTGCAGTATTTCACACTTTGTGCTAAGTTTTGTATAAATGTTATTTTATTTAATCTATATGGTAATCCAACGAGGTAGATACTTGTTATGGGTTGAATTTTATGCCACTCCAAATCATATGACTGTGTTTGGAGATAGAGCTTTGAAAGAGGAAATTAAAGTAAAATTAAGTCAGAGGATAAGCTCTACTCCAATATGACTGGTGTCTCTCTCTCTGGAGGACACAGACAACCACGTGAAGACAAAGGGGGAAGATGACCAACTACAAGGAAAGAGGCATCTGAATTAAGCCAACCTCAGTGACATGTTCATCTTGGATTTCTAGCTTCCAGAATTGAAAGAAAATAACTTTTTTGTTGTTTAAGACCATCAGTCTGTGTTATTTTGTTATGGCAATCCTGATAAACTAACACAGTACCATTATTATTTCCATTTTTAAAATGCATAATCTGGGATTTAAAGAGATCGAAGTGTCCAAAACCAATGGATAGAAAGTGGTTGAGTTGAGGCTTAAATCCTGATTACTTGCTGAATAACATCCCATGTGCCAGCCGCTATTATATTCAAAGGTACAAACATAAAGAAAACAATTTCCAAGGTGTATCAGGACTATGGGGTCCAAATTATGAATGATTAAATAGTTCTTGCATCAAAATCAAGCACTGCATGAAAACATTGTAGATATGCCTACCAAGAGTGATGGTATTCTCAGATACCATGTCCTTCCTGGTTATCATAAAACAATTTTACTGACTGCCCACAAATCCCAAAGTTTGTTCTGAAAAACACAAGGTCCACCCATAAACAAATGTTTCTTAAGAAAAAAAAAAAAGAAAAAAGAAAAGTAGGTATTCTTAGAAAATAAAGTTGGAAAATTCTCTTTTTCCCTCTTTTGGAACTTACTATGATATATTATCATGTTAAAGATTCTAGAGAAAAGAAATGTCTTTATCTAATCCCATGTTTTCTAACTTGATTGGTTACAAGACCCTTATTTTCGGCAACAGTTATTTTCTTTCTACAGTGCTTATGTTCCCCAGCATGATTTTTTAGAAAATGCTTACACAGAAGTGATAGCTGTGGCCACTAATGCTATGGAGGTAATTATATTGCAGTATCTAAGTGTATCAAGTCATCATGCTGTGCACCTTAAACTTACACCAAGGTGATGTCAATTACAGTTCAATAAAGATAGAAAAAATGCTCACATAAGCAATAGGCTCTTTGCAGTAAGAGGGTGTTAATGGTAAACCCTGTATTTCTCAATTAATTATTTGAACTAAATTTTAAAAATTGGGAACCTATTTCAATTTACATTGTTATTTTTAAATCTCACAAATATCAAGCACACATGTTCAATCCCAAATAAGATTTCTAAAGAACAATTTACATTTAAATGGGAGAAGGGTCATATGGTTATATGCATACAAGTTGGCTTTAATTAAAACTTACAGTTACACTTGAGTCAGGTATATCAGACTCACTTATTTGAATAAAAAAGTTTTAGAATTTTCAACATAATAATATTCATGTTTTTCCATTGCATCTGAGATCATGTTATCTCTGTGACACAAAAGGGTATGCACTATTTTGTTGAAAGCTAATTATGATAAAAATTATGTGAGTACTAGCTGGCATTTTATGCCTCATCTTTAGAGCTGATTGTTTACGGAAAATTCGTATGCTAAGGGTAGTTCTCTGAGCCTTCACATGTTCAGGAAAGGCAGGCAAGTGACCTGAAGAACACAAGAAAATGGTGGCTTGATGATATTTTTGGAACCTGGAAATATCACATGCTATTTGTTTTTACAAATTTGTTCTTATAAATGCCAATTCCATCAACTAGGCAGGCTTTGTTCATGTCCTTTCTCTCTGAGGTTGTTGGGTCCAGCATCAGTTGTTGTGTTCAATGACTGAGAAAGAACACTATCCCATGAGTGTCTTATTTTAAAAAATTAAGAAAAGAAGATGAGAAGAAATTTAGAAGAGATAAAAACTCCTTTGTTTCACAAGGACATTTTAAACTTAAAAAAATCATGTTATAGAGATATCAATTGTAAGTTTTACTTAAATATCTTTTCAAATATAGTTCAATTTACACACAACTTTCCAAGAAGTATTTTTGGCATAGAATGTGGTACATCAGCATTTTAGATTTTCTCCCACAATTATTTTAAATATATTCAATTATAATTTACACTTAACCTTGAGGGCACAGAAAGTTACTCACACTATTTTAAAGTTATAATTATTTTGTGCCATAGATAGAATTTTAATTAACAGGATAACCTTACTATAATGGTTATATATTTTAGGGAAGAATTCATTTAAAAAGTATTTTAAAATAAATACTTCGATTAATGATAAAAATATTCATGTACATAGTAGTAAATTAATGTCTTTTAATGCAATGGTATTTTCGCAGATCAGAGAATGCTAACAATGTGACACTAATTGTAAATAATTCTTTTATACATATTAATGATCCCTAATAAATAAAAAAATAGATTATATGCTATTTTAACAAATTATAATAGTATTCCCTTCATTATATGATGGTTAAATACAAAGAACAATTGTTTTCTAAACTTGTTGAAATTCAGACACATTTTCTTAATTTTAAATCTAATTAATATTCTTTGAGCTTTCTAAGACTATCTTATTTATTAATATGTTTATCTAAATCTCATGTGCAACATGTAAGCAAAGAGGTATACATGTAACTTAAAAATATCTCTAGAGTATATAGGACTTGATATTAAACTAAATCATGTGTAACTTAATTCCATTTTATAGTAAAATTTTAACAAAATTTTGAAAAATATTTTGTTAAAGTAATTGTTTTTTTTTCTTTTTGCTAAGGAAAAAAGCTACATCTTTTGCTTAATAGATTTCTATGCTTTGCTTTTTTTCTGAAATCACAAAGAGTGAACTTAAAAACATTTACTTTTTGGTTTAAAAACTTCTGAAAACATTTCAGTTGGTGGACATTGCCAAAATGGTATTACTCAAGTATTGATTTTTTTTAATGTTAGATTTTCTAGGGGCTGAATTTCATGTTAAATAAATAACAAAAGAACAAAATATAAATGTTTGTTAGGTCTTCTTTAGTTCCACAATAGGTAAAAAATTTGTCCAGCATTGTATTTTAGGGAAATCACCTCTCTTTTCCCCTTTCTAAAGAAAGCTGGTGCCACCCAAATGACACTGGCATGTTTGTTCTGATTGTGTCGCACCCCTTCCCAGGCTCTTAGGGTGGGACCTGTGATCCAGGCTTAGCCCACCATATTACTGTCAGGGTGTGACTGACTCTGACCCAGCAGCGGCCTACTGGGGACTTCCGAGATGCCACTGTGATCTCTGGGATCCAAAGATCATGTAAACCTAACGCTGTTTGTGCCTATTGCTCTCTAAGGGAGAAGCCATCCTGGACAACGAAGCAAAAAGGTAGGTGAGTATAGTAAAAAGATAGAGGTAGAACCTTGTTGGCTTTGAGTACCCACATTCAGCTGAGACCATAATGACTGTAAGTCCTGGACCATCTTGTTACATGAACCAAACCGAACCCAACCACACCAGACCAAACCAAAACAAAATAGAGACAAACAACAAAACAAACAAATGAACCATTATTTCTTCAGTTAATTGGAGTTAGGTTCTGCCACTTGAAATCAAGAGTCCTACCTGATATAAGCACATTATTCCATCTGAACACTGGGACTTGGGAAATTGAAAGTAAATTCAGAATGTTTAACAAATACTGATACAGATATGTTCAAGGCACTATTCCAGAACATGGGATTTTTAGAAAATCTCTGTCCTTTTTAAATACATATGTTGCTTGGGGGAGATACATAATAAAACATAATCACAATTAATTAGTAAATTTAATGTATCCCTGGAGGAAGAGAATTCCAGAGAAAGCAAAAGTCAATGTCATTATACAATCATGTCTACTATATCCAAGGAGCAGTAGGGAGGCAAGTTTTCTATAGACAGAGAAGCAGAGAGACTGGGTCAGTAGTTCTTGGGGAAATTGGAATCAAGAAAATACTTTGGGAATGAACCCGTGTAGAAGGAAACACTAATCACACAGGGCAGAGAATGCAGAGTTGCTCACCAAGAAGACAGTGGTTGGGGGTCTAGTCAATAAGGGAAGAAACAGCCTTGGACAGGAGACGGAAGAGTCAGGAATGCAGTGTGTGTGGATAGGTTGAGATAGGTGGGAGAATGTGGTAGAAGTCAGGTGAGCAGCCAAGACAGAAGATGCGGAAGAAGGGGTGAAGATCTCAGGACACAAGACAAGGCATAAAATAGGGCCCAGGACACTGGGAGAATAGACGAGTGAAAGTGAGAAGAACTGACGTAGTTCTTTTTCTCCAACTATATTTGGCTCTGTAGGGGCAGGCAAGGAGAAGACAGAAAGATAAATTTACCCAGGGTTGTGGCTTTGCTAAGGAAGCATGGCAAATTGACAGAAAGGAAGCAATCTATAGCCACATGCAAGGGATGATTACATCTGGCGGTGAGTTTTGAGTTGAATGAGGAGGTTAATGGGGACTTGAGGGGATGAAGGGTAATTGTAAAGACTGGAGAAGTGGAAGAGCCAGTGACACCTTAGAGGAGGCACCTGGGGAAGTGGGCCAGTCGAGACCAGGGAGTGGGATGCCCAGGAGATGAGGGGATGCCGCGAAAGACCTTGACTGTGACCATCAGGATGTGAGCAGCTGTCTGTGGAAGAGCAAGAGACGTGATCACCAAAAGGGAGTTCAAGAGAGGCAGAGGCATATAGTGAACTTGTCCCTTGCTCTGGCTGGAACGAGAACACATTGTTGGGTTTGAAACATCCATCTTGGTTGGGCCTCGATGTGATTTTGGTAATGGCACCCATGTAAAGCAAAACAAACACACAGACAGAGCATGAGCCCCCGAGGCCTTGGACGGACCGAGTCTGAACATTGGGCGACCTGGACCACTTGCTGCTGCACAGTTGTTACAGCTACTTCTTGGTGATGCCTGTTGGTCAGAGCTCCGCTTGATGCAAATTGCTACACTGTGAACCTCCTGCTCTCCTTCCCACCACTTTCTCACCTTTCTTTATCCTCCTTTGTTTAAATGCCAGAATTAACTTTTAAAATGTCTCTTTCATCCTTTAAGACCCAGAATAAGGATGAAGCAATCCATAAAGCACTCCCTGGCTCCCTTGGGCAGAATGAAACACTTCGCCTTCTGCGCGTTGATGGGTCTCTGAATTCCGAGTTTTAAATTCCGAATTCATTGTATGTGAAGGATTGTCTTGTGTAATCATTGTGCAGGTCTCAGTGTGGTACTCAGCGGACAGTAAGCTCTCAAATCCTCATTGAAGGAATGCATGGCTGATTTGACACCAGCCAAGCCAAATGAACTCACCGTAGGTGTTTGCTCGAATAAAGGGCAGTTTGAAGAAAGAGCCGCTCCCGCCCTCACCAATGGTAGCAGATCAGAAGGGAAATGGACTTGGGCTACAGAGACATAAATCAGAGAGATCTCAGAGAGAGGAACTGCTTCAAAAGGACAAAACACATCACTGAGGTCTGCTTCAGAAGTGTGACAACTGAGTCTGTCCCGGGAGCACAGAAAAAGCCTGCCTATGATGAAATGCCAATGTAGAACTGGACCAAGGGCATTTCTGAACTTGTAACTATTTCTTATAGGGTGGTTTAGTATAAAGGCAACCGTGGCATAGAACTCTCCATGGGATATTATTAAAAGGCAGCGAGCTATTAAATGGTGTGCGCAAGTGTTCTCCGACAAGTCAGAGAAGTCAGCGCAAGCAATTGTTCATCTGAGAATACCCAACTGAAAAAGACACACAGATAAAAATAATGTCACAACAGGAGATGTGCCTCAAGTTTGCACAACATTTTGCCAGAGTAACACCATTTAAAAGCTTATTTTCTTTTTCTTTTGTTCTCACTATTTTGGTTTTTTGGGGGGTTTTTTGGGGTTTTTTTTGTTTGTTTGTTTGTTTGTTTTGCTGTGGTTTATCCTGGGGATATAGTCACCACTGGTAGATTCCTAGCAAAGTGGGCTAGGGGATCTAATTGGCTAGTTTCCCTGCTGTCCTGCTCAGCAAAATGCTTGCGGCCTGCTCTACTTGTCCTTAAAAAGGGCTTTGTTTTTGTTCGGCTCTCCAGAATTTTTTCCAATCTAAATACTCAATCCTTTTTCTTTCTTTTCTTTTCTTTTATTTATTTGTTTGACAGAGATCACAAGTAGGCAGAGAGGCAGGCAGAGAGAGAGAGGAGGAAGCAGGCTCCCTGCTGAGCAGAAAGCCCGATGCGGGGCTCGATCCCAGGACCCTGAGATCATGACCTGAGCTGAAGGCAGAGGCTTAACCCACTGAGCCACCCAGGCGCCCCCTTAATCTTTTTTCTAACCTGCGTTAGCTACACTCTAATAGCTCACTGTTTGTTTTATCTTGGGTTTGTTTTTTTTTTTTTAATTTCCAAAGAGGAGAATTTATTTAACTCCTTTTGAATAAGAAGGCAGGTTTTCCCTTCGGATTCAAGATAAAAACTCTTCCCCGCCCTGCTGGTTGACACTGTGACACTGTTTGCGTGTCACGGTCACCACATTCTTCTCACCGGTGACAATGGGTATAATTCAGCACCTCACACCATTAGTAATACGGGAAGGAACAAAATTCTGCCAAGATATCAAAACCAACCTGGTGTAAAATTGCATAGTTTTAAGCTTTGTATAAGCACTGGCATTGGGGGAATCATCCTTTACTTCAGTTCAGGTCATGATAGCTTCCAAGATTCCACTTTTTCTAGAAAACTTGATTCCTCACCACCTGCTGCTCCCACTTTATCTACATTCACAGGACTTGTCTGGGTACCAGAAG
Source organism: Enhydra lutris kenyoni (assembly GCF_002288905.1). Classification (NCBI taxonomy): domain Eukaryota; kingdom Metazoa; phylum Chordata; class Mammalia; order Carnivora; family Mustelidae; genus Enhydra; species Enhydra lutris. The sequence goes on along the minus strand of NW_019154095.1, from coordinate 21,724,056 downwards.
CTCAATTCCCAAACATTGGCGTCGTGTTATTTCCGCTAACATTTCCTGAGCCTTCAGGTTGCACGGGATTACCCATGTCTGGGTTGGGCGCTGACTTGGAGTTGGAAAAAGACAATCCTCACCACTGTCTGGAGATTTGGAGCTCACTACAGGCACACTGACATGAAAGGAGAAGTAGGGAAAATGACTAACAAAACACAGAACTTAAATCATAGCATTTCAAAACCTGTGCTGCAAAAGGAGAAATTGATTTTGGTAGTAAGGCCTCATTTGGCTGAATTTGGTCTGGATCTTTGAAATAACCGTGAAATTATAAATGCATATTTCTCACTTCCCATAATATAAGTTCATCTTTCACTGTATCTTAACAAATTCCTTTTTTCCCCCCTTCCACCTAATCATCTGACATTCCTAAAGCCATTCAGTTGCCAAAAAACGGACTGAAAAATCACTAGCAGGCACATTTTATAAGTCTATCATATACCTCACAGTTAATGACAGTTTTGTAAAAACAGGCCTATGTCTCTAAGAGTTTCATTTATAGCAATGTATGGTGAAATTAATGTTATTCTCAAATATGTAATACATGAAGGACATGTACTTCATGGAAATGACTATTGATCATTATCAGTGTCTTTCTAGAGATTCAATAGAAATCAACCATCCAACATCCCCCCCATCTGTGTAACAAAAGGACACAGATTTGGGTGAAATTAGAACTTCCCTGGTTATATCAGTTTGCTAGGGCTGCAATAACAAAATTGTACAGACCAGGAGGCTTAAACAATACAAATTTATTTTCTCACAGTCCTGAAGGCTGGAAGTCCAAGATCAAGGTGTTGGCAGGTTTGGTTTCTCTCTGTGTTCTCATATGACCTTCCCTTTGAATGAGGACATCTCTGATGTCTCTTCTTATAAAGACACCAGTTAGATTAGGGTCCACGCTTATGACTCCTTAAGCTTTAATTACCTCTTTAAAGGCCCTGTCTTCAAAAACAGTCACATTCTGAGTTACTAGGCGTTAAGGATTCAACATATAAATTAAGGGGGGAGGAAGCACAATTCAATATATAGTAGTGATTGTTTGAATTGGCCAGTAAATCAGTTCAACTCTTCCAGGCAGTTTTAAATATTATGTTGTAACATTGTACATTGTGATGTGTTGCTACAGCCAACTTGAAGTGAGAAGGTGAAAGAATGATGCCTTTGAAATGCTGACCTCTGTCTCTAGCAATCCACAAATGTTTGACATAAAAGGAGATTGGTTCTTCATTTCTAGAATAAGAGGAAAATTTTTTGTGACTTATTGCCTATATAACACCTACCCTAACATTTATTACCTATTTTTAGCATGTACTTGCTTTCTAAGGGAAGGCACTAGAAAGATAAAAAGAGGCATTTGGCCAAGAAATAGAACTTGTGGAACTTAGTATACTGTCAGACAGTTGGGTAGCGGTGTGATGAGGAATTGTGAGGTATAGGAGATGGGAGTATGGTGTGGGGGTGGAATGGGTGGGGAGGGGGAACATTAGGCGGAGTTGGGCCTGAGTCTTAAATCCTCCTGGTTATATGACCTTAATCAAACTAAGGTTCAGTTTTCATTGTATCACAATAACATGAGAAATGATAAATTTCTCAAAAAAATAACAATATTCTGTACCCAAAAGTAAGCTCATTATTTCACTTAGCTCCATCTTAATGACAATCTTTATTCACTTCATAAAGTGTTTTATAATCTCCCTTCATTGACTGTGAATTATAATCATTAAGTGTTTACTGTTTACCAGCATTAAGTAGTCTGTTGGATATATAAAACAAATGAATGCATAGTTTCTGTTTTCAGTAAACTTGTATATTTTATTAATGGAAAGGGTATGTAAACAGTCCATGTATTAGTTGCATTGAACATTTACATATAGTACCTAAATTAAATTCAAATAACTCAATAAATACTGGAGTTTCTGCTCTATGCTAGGCCCTATATTAGAAGCTGGGTCACAAAGATGTGGCACTTGGAGAAGAATTATTGACATTATTTTTATTGAAAACACTAGCATTACAAATTTTTTAAAAATCTAAGCTCACCTATGTCAGATAGTTTATTCTCTCTTTATATCCTAGTCTATAATAGTCTCAAAGTCATAAACATGTAAGTGAGTCATTAATATTATTCTGAGTTTATCTAAAGGTCTTTGGGCATGGACATAATTCAAAGTGACACTTCAATCAATCACATAATCTTACAAATTTGCATCATTTTTATTTCATGGAAATCTTTTAATTATTTCAAAGTATTTCATAGTGTTAAAATTTTAATGAAATCCCATTGCATTTCTGGTAATACTCATTTTATATGGATATGCGCCAAAATTAGTCTGTGGAGCACTATAGTAGAAATTAAGAGTGCTTTCAATTAGTTAATGTTTTTCATTCAAACTGCATTTTACAGAAATAATTTGGGCCATAAGAAATATGTCGATAAATCGCTTCTTGGACATAGGGGCTACCATTCATTCATTCCTTCATTTAATCACTTAACACATACTTTTTAAATGCTTACTATTAACTGGAAACTATACTAGGCATCCCTTCTGGTAACTGAAAAATGGGCATAGTAGGGTTATCATGTAAAGTACAATTATCTTTTTCTTGCTTTTAAATGACCATTGAATATAATTATTGAAAGGCATTATTTAATATTTATCATAAATTATTCTAATTATAGAATTCATATTATAAATTTGATATTCTCAAATTTAATGCTTCCCCCCCCCCCCCCCCCGCCCCTTTCAATCTGCACTAAACTATTTGGGACCGGTACACCACTGCAGTACCCAATACTGCCAGAAGATGGCGATATATGGTGAATGACAGCTATGCTGGAACCAAGTTACCCCTTGGTAACTCCTTCATTCCAATTTGGAGACTTCTAACAAGACTACACAATTATCCCAGAAACAGACTAAAAAATTTGAAGTGTATTAAACTTATCTGATAGGGTTCATAAAGCATTTATTACATCTGTAAGATCCATTCATTCGAAGAGTTTAATGTGAGAAAAGGGAACTAAAGAAATGGATTTCTACTTTCTTATTTCCCAGAATTTGATATAAAAATAATTAAAGTACATTTAGGCAAGATTAAAATTAAAGCCTCCTGTACAATTTATTTTAAAGGTAAATTGTTTTTGCTTTTTTTCTAACAATACAAACCCATACAAGAAATGAAAAATGTTAACAGTAGTTAACATAAAAGTCATGTAATTTTGTTTGGTAGAGAAAAATATAATGGCATTAATGAAAGAGCTATAAAATAAATATTTTAAGAGTACAGAGAGGCTATTTGATTATAAATTGATCTTAGAAAGGTTGACCTACTTTTCTGAATTAAATGCAACCCCCTGAAGGTATTTTGAACACACACAGCATTTTTAGAAATACAGTTATCTATTTTTTTTTCTTTGAAATCTTTAATGCAGTTGCCCTAAAATGCTGTATGTTGAATTTTGTGCTCTCAAAAAAAACTCGGTCACAGACAATAGTATATACTTAGGACATGCAAAAGAGAATGAGTAAATTATAGAAAGTAGAGATTACTTGAAAGACAGAACATTATAAAAACACTTATAAATAAGAAACATTAATAAATTTCCAGTAGGAATGTTATTGAACTGTCTTACTTTTCCCATAGCTGGGAACATAGGAGTTAGCTACTACACAAGTTCAAGGAGGATATTAGGCTTTTGTTGACTCACGTTCACAGCTGAAGGGTAGTATATACCTGTCTGGGGGAGACTGCCTGCTTGCCTCTCTAGGGAGTCTCATTGTAATTTAATACCTGATTTTTATCAACATACCAAAAGGATATCCATCTGTTTGAGATGGACTCATTAACCAAACTCCTGAGACAGGTGTATAAAAACATATTGCCAATTTATTTCATTCACAATGAGAAGTCCAATTGTCACAGAAACTAGAATACTTGTAATGGATCATGTAATTTTCTCTCTGTAGACAGAATTACTGGAGAGGCCAAATTATAATCAGAAGGCTTCTGGGTGATTATGTGTTTTAAGACATTGTTTAAATCAGAGGTAGTCCTAATTTTGATTCTTTTAAAGTGGCAAGGGATTCAAAGTTTCATGATAACAAGAAAACTGATGATCAGTTTTCAAAATGCAATTATGCTGTTCTTTCATTCTCTACTCAAAACAATATTACCAATATCAATCAGTAGGAAAATGGATAAGTAATTATACATTTACACCATAAATGGTTAGACACAATGAAAATGAATGAGCTAAAGCCATATGTAACCCTTGCTGTTTTCTCACAAGACACAAAAAGTTATATGTATTATGACTTCATTTACATAAAAGTAAGAACAGGGTAAACTGTATATATATGAAATGCATCCTTAGGTGTTAAAGCTTACTGTATGGATAAAGTAAACAAAAAATTACCATTACAAACATTAGGAGAGTAGACATCTCCAGGGAGAAAGAGTTTATAGAAGGTATGTATGTGTTGGCAATGTTCTTTTTTCCTTTTTACTGAGACGAGTTACATGGATCTTTGACAAACTGTACATTTTATTTTATACTCTTTTCTGTATGTATTAGATTGAGACACATAAACTTGCTGATATTTGATCATTTTTGAAATACAAAATAGCAATTTCATATTGTTTGATTAATAAGTTATGGTTCATTAGCTAAAAACTTTATTACTTCATCTAGCATCTGTATCTACATGCATGGATAGGTAAATAAATGTTAACATATATTTACATATGCATGAGTGTATATTTTTATACACATCTATTTCCTTGCTTTGTCAGTTGAGAGAGCCTAGAAGTGATGATACCCCAGAAGCAATGAGCATACCTAATACACTGATCTTGGCCTCTATTACCATTCTGTAATAAAATGAGCAGGACTCCTCAGAGAAACTGCTGATTATAGGACCCTAACAAGAAATATACAAGATGAATCTGGAGTATCTTATAGTGCGATGTATGAAATGAAAGAAGTGTACACATTCCTTGTGAATGCAGGGAAATGTACACACACAGTAAGGAGGGTAGCTCAAAGGGACCTAATGGCCAAAACTGAAATAATAAGTTAACAAAGTAGTATTGATAGTATTGGATGATAAACCTGTTTATAAACTACTATTGATCCATGTAGATACAAATTAATAATTAGATGAATAAATAGAGATAATAATTATATGAATAAACAAATGGCTTAGAATAGACAAATACCACATATACCACATATAGAATTACAAATAATTAGGCAGATATTCCACTCTCAAGGAGGAAAAGCATAACTCCTCATTCCTTAAGTACTACACATGAATGTTTTAAGACATTGTTTAAATCAGGGGTAGTCCTAATTTTGGCTCTTTTATAACAACAATGAATTAGTTCCTTCAGCCTAGTTGAAGAACAAGGTCTGCATTAACAGTGATACATCATTGGATTGTATGAACACTTGACATAATGTGATGAGAATGGCACTCATCCCTCTACGCTTCCTCCCCAAACTCATAAGCCCAGTTTAATTATAGGAAAAAAAGAATCAGACAAATCCCAATTGAGGGCTACTCTACAAAACACCATTTTGGTACCACTCAGAACTTTCGAGGTCATAAAAACATAATGAAAAATCTGACAAACCATCACAGCCCAGAGGGGCCTAAGAAAAGATGATGACTAACTAGGATGTGATGTCCTGAATGAGACCCTGAAACAGAGAAAGGACTGGAAGAACGCTAATGCACTCTGAACAAAGTATGGGCTTATTAGTTAATGATAATAATGTATTAATAGTGGTTTACTGAGTGTGACGAATTATCATACTAATATTGGTATTTTAAAGATCGAGACAGGGTGTGCAGTTTATGTGAACTCTCTACATATCTTTGCAATTTTTCTGTGGATCTAAAACTCTTCTAAAATAAAAGTTAATTAAAACAGGGTGCCCAGGTGGCTTAGTTGGTTAAGCACCCAGCTCTTAATTTTGGCTCAGGTTATATCTCAGTGTCATGAGACTGAGCCCTGCATTGGGCTCTGTGCTCAGCTGGAGTCTGCTTCTCCCTCTCCCTGTGCTCCTCCCCCTGCTCCCCCAAATACATGGGTATCAAGATACCTACCAAAAAATGTAAAGTCTTTCCTCCCTTAAACTGCACTGTTGAAAAGTTTCACAAAAATATTAATTTTGCCCAAGCAAAATACTGTCTACTTTAAATTCACAGATTTCTTTCCCAAAGTGGTTTCTTCCATTCTTAAGACAAGGACTAACTTCAATACTTATAACAAGCAGTCAGAAATAGAATTGCATGATGTAACTACATAATATGGAAATACAGAGTGAAGATAGCATACATTTCAGATCTGAGAGATATCCAAGTGTAAATTCCTCATATTTAGCTGTGTGCAAAATGCCCTTTCACAGAGAACTCTGTGCAAATGAATCTATTGCAACAGCAATAGGTGCATTTAAAACTGATGTGCTTAGCGAGAGCCTGGGTGGCTCTGTGGGTTAAGCCTCTGCTTTCGGCTCAGGTCATGATCTCAGGGTCCTGGGACTGAGCTCCACATCGGGCTCTCTGCTAAGCAGGAAGCCTGCTTCCCCCTCTCCCTCTGCCTGCCTCTCTACTTGTGATCTCTGTCAAATAAATAAATAAAATCTTTTTTAAAGAAAACCAAACTGATGCACTTAGAGCATAATCATTATGAGTGTGGCACATACAAAACAAATGCTTCTAAATGTAGTATCAAATTCTTAACGTTCCAAGCTGACTTTTCAACTTGTCCTGTGTACTTAGAGTCATTTATTGACTTGAAGCTTGGAAAGGAGGACAGAAACTGTTTTGAGTTCATAGGTTACACCAACTAGAAGTGCTGAGTCAATAAAAATCAAAATCTTAAAATTCATGCCTAGTTAGTTGTCCAGTGAGTTCAATGACAGTTTTAGGATTGACAAGGTAAGAAAAGTTCATATCAATGAAATTAGAAAAATATATTGCTACTTTTTGATATTTTGGAAAACAATTCTAGTTTTCTGCCAAAATTTATGTCTAGCAATAGCTAAGCTAAGTATTCCGAGTAATAAGCTGATATTTGGGGGTATTCTAATTAGAGTAATTCTAGTTAGAATTTTCTTGGCTTAAACACTAGGTTTTAAAACATTAATAAAAGCTATTTAAATGAAACTCATAACAGAACATTTGAAACTCAAGTTTTAATTAAATATTAAATTCTAACTTAAGGGGAAAGAGCTAGTGAAGTTTGACCATTACTGTGATCTATGAATGGAAATGTAGCAGCATTAATTTTCCTCCTTCCTTCCCTCCCTCCCACACTCCCTCCTTCCCACTGTCTCTCCTGCTGGTTGGCTTAAACAACAATGACTTATTTTCCTACAGTTCTGGAGACTGGAAGTCTAAGATCAAGGTGTAAGCAGCGTTGCTTTCTCCTGATGCTTTTTCCCTTGGCTTGCAGATAGCATTCTTCTTGCTATGTCTTCTGGGCACGTGCACCCCTGGTTCCTCTTCCTCTTCTTAAGAGGGACATCAGCCCTATTGGATTAGGGCTACCCCTATGACTTCATTTAACCTTCGTTACTTCATTAAAGGCCCATCTCCAAATAAAGTCATATTGGGGGGGCAGGGCTTCAACTTCTGAATTTGGGGGGAAATAATTCAGTTCACAACATATTTGTAAATAAGATTTCATCAATAAGGGTTTTCACTCCCTTCTTTAGCAAATTATAAAATTGAAGATTAAGTGAAAATTAAATGCAACAGAATTCTTACGGGAGAAAAAAAATCAATGCCTCAGATTTTGGACATGTTCATTAGGCTTGGTTAATATGTGAAAATTTGGTTCTAATGTCTTCTTCTCTTTATTCATCTTTGTATCTTCTTTCAACATTAGTATCTCCAGTAAATTTGTTCTTCAGCTGATTCCATATTTTCTTGTAGGTTCAACTACAAGGTCTTTCTTACTGAGGACCTAACTCGTCTCCAGCTTCTAAAATAAGCATCTGCCTATTTGAAAAAACATTTGGTTGAAACAAATAAGTTTCCATCTTATTTATTTATTTTAAAAGATCTTATTTATTTATTTATTTAGAGAACCCATAAGCAGGGAGAGGGGCAGAGGAAGAGGGAAAAAGAATATTAAGCAGACTCCAGCTCAGTGCATGGAACCCACTGCGGAGTTCGATCTCACAAACCTGAGATCATGACCTGAGCCAAAACCAAGAGTCCAATGCTTAACTGACTGAACCACCCAGGCACCCATTTCGTCTTATTTAATCATTTAACACTATCTGACATTGTTGACCATTCTCTCATTTCTTATATCTGTTTCATTTTCATGCATATTTTAAAATTTTCCCAAATCTCTTTATCTTTTCATTGTCTAAGTTTTACTTGTATATTTTCGAGTATAGTTGACACACAATATTATATTAGTTTAGACATATAACATAGTGATTCAACATCTCTATGTGTTATGCTACGCTCACCACAAATGTACCTATCATCTGTCACCATACAACATCACTGCAATACCATTGACTATATGCCTTGTGCTCTGCCTTTTATTTATGTGACTTACTCATCCCATAAGTGGAAGCCTATACCTCTCACTCTCCTTCAGACCCATGTTGCCCATCTCCATATGCCCCTCCCCTCTGGAAACCAGTTCATTCTCTGTATTTATAGATCTGGTTATATTTTTCATTTGTCTATTCACTTGTTTTGTTTATTTTACTTTTAGAGTTTTAAAATTTTATTTATTTATTTTGGTGTGTGTTTTTTGGGGGCGAGTCTATGTATGAGTAAAACCATATGATATTTGTTCTTCTCAGTCTAACTTATTTCACTTAGTGTAATATCCTTTAGGTCCATCCATTTTGTCACAAATGGCAAGATCTCATCTTTATTTATGGATGATTGATATTTCATTGTATACATATGCTATATCTTCTTTATCCATTCATCTACTGATGGACACTTTGGCTGCTTCCATATCTTGGCTATTGTAGATAATGCTGCAATAAGCATAAGGGTGCATATATCTCTTTGAATTAATGTTTTTGTTTTCTTTGGGTAAATACCCAGTAGTGGAATTATGGGAGCATATGGGATTTCTATTTTTAATTTTTGGAGGAACCTCCATAGTATTTTCCATGGTGGCTGCACCAATTTGCATCTCCACTTACAGTGTGCAATGGTTTCTTTTTCTCTATATACTCACCAACACTGTTGTTTCTTTTGTTTTTTATTCTGGCTATTCTGACAGGTATAAGATGATAATCTCAGTATAGTTTTGATTTGTATTTCCCTGATTATGAGTGATGTTGAATGTCTTTTCATGCGTATGCTGTCCATCTGTATGTCTTCTTTGGAAAAATGTCTATTTGAGTCCCATTTTTTAATCAGATTGTTGTTGTTGTTATTCTTATTTTGGTGTTGAGTTGTTTAAGTTCTTTATATATTTTAGATATTAATCCCTTGTGAGATATATCATTTGAAAATATCTTCTCCCATTCAGTAGGTTCCTTTTAGGTTTTGTTGATGGTTCCCTTGGTTGTGCAAAAGATTTTTATTTTTATATAGTCCCAAAAGTTTATTTTTGTTTTTGTTTCTCTTGCCTTAGGAGACATCTAGGAAAACATTGCTACAGCTGGTGTCGAAGAAATTATTGCCAGTACTCTCTTTAAGGACTTTTTGGGTCTCACATTTAGTTATTTTACCCATTTTGAGTTTATTTTTGTCTTGATATAATGAGGTGGTCCACTTTCATTCTTTTGTAAATCTTTTTATCTCTGGTTCAGACCTCAATTTAAACTCTAACTACACATAACAAATGGAGTGCTAGATATTTCCACATGAATATCACACAGACACTTCAAATGCAATATATTCCAAATTGAGTTAATTATTTCTCATGGCTCTCCTAACCAATCTGCACATTTCTATCTCAGTTGCCCATTCATTTCCTATTCAGTTGCCTCATCCCATCTTTGACTCCTTCCTCTCTTCCAATATTCAATCTACTGTCTTTCATTGATTCCACAATGTATGTACATTTCCCCACACATTTTATATCTCTGCAATTGTGGTGCTTCTAACTGTCATTGGTGTTAGATCATATGTTATTAACCAGCAAGGTTTTCCTTCCTAGTGCTATATAAAATGCTATATTTTAAGTCAATGGAGTTTTAGATTTCATGAAATATAGTATTGCCACATCTACTAGATTGTACAACCTCATATCATTGAAATATGTCCACTTTTCTCCATTTCCTCTGCCACTTCTCAAGGTCACACTATTATCATTTCTCCTGAGGATTATTGTTAAGTGTTTTAGAATGGGTCCTTCCTCTTCGATATTGTTCACAAGCCACCAGGGATACCCTTCATTCCCCACTGTCTACATTAAAACTAAAATGATCTTTAAAATGAAATCCTGATTTTGTCTTTCTCAGACTGGAAACATGTTAATGACTTTCTATTGCTCACAGAGCAAAAACCAGACTTTTTACTATGGCTTACAGCTTCTACAACGATCTAACCTATGTAACTCTTCAGTTCATCACTCAACACTTCCTTTGTCTCATTTTGTGATCTGTAGTCTTACTGAATTCACTTCCATGTTTCAAGCACACTTTTTTTCTTTCCCCGGAAACTATACACTGGCTTCCCAGCTCCCTCTCCTTCCCTAGTTAACTCCTACTCATCTCTCAGGTTTCAGCTAAGACATCACTTCTTCCATGAAATTCCCCTGACCTCCCCAAGTTCAGGTTAAAGACACTTCTTCTATAACATTCTCCAATCATATTATACCTCTATTTGAACTGCCTGTTTGTCTGTGCAACAGGATAAATTGTATGTTTATTACTGTGATTTGTATTTCATCTGTTTCATTTCCCCTCTCCCTGTGCAGAGATAGATCCCTTGCATACGTTTTGCCTTGGGCATTTTTGCAGGACTAAAACCAAAAATTACCAAAGACAGTGAGATAGAAATGACTTTAGGATAGCCTTGGAAATGAAACAGATTTCCCTCTGTAGATGCTGCAAGAGGAGGGGAGTTGTTTCTCATTTTCTAAAAGCATCCAAAAAAGTGCCAAGATTTCAGATATTTGCAGTTATATCTAAGGGAGCTGTTTCCTAGACATAGGAGCCCCCAGCTTCACCTAAAATTTTAAGGCCTTAAGGATGTTAGATATAGATACATCAGAGTGGTTGACATGAGGTGGGAGGCCACGTGGAATGTGCCAATGGGATCTACTGCATGTGGCCAGATAAAGATCATACAGTATTTACCTTTCTTTCTTTATTTCACTTATTCTCTGTTCCTCTGTCTTCAGGGCTTTTCTTATCCTCCCATTCTCTCTCTCTCCCTCCCCTTCCCCCATTCCTCTGTCTCAAGGAATCTTTTAATTCTTAACCTCTGAGTTAAAAAAATATTTAGGGGCACCTGGGTGGCTCAGTTGGTTGAGTCTCCTACTCTTGATTTTGGCTCAGGTCATGATCTCAGGGTCTTGAGATTGAACTCCGTGTGGGGGCTCCATGCTCAGTGCAGTCTGTTGGAGATTCTCCCTCTACCTCTCCCTCTACCCTTCGACCCCCTCAAATAAATAAATACATCTTCTAAAAATATTTAAATTTCTTTACATTTAAAACATCCCTTTGGCATCCCCTGATTCCAAACATACTTTTTCCTGATTGGATTGGATCCTAGAAATGAAAAAGAACATTAGTGGGAAAACTGGTGAAATTTTAATAAGCTCTGTCATTTAGTTACAGTACTATACCAATGTTGATTTCCTGGTCTTGATAATTGGGCTTAAGCTATATAAGTTGTTAACAATAAAGGAATCTGAGTGGAGAGCATACATAAACTTTCTGTACTACTTTGTAGAAAGTTCTTTGATATATATAGGGCTTCTGAGATTTTAGACTTTGTGTTGTTTTGTTTTTTAAATAATAGCTTGTGGAGATTTAATTCACATGTCATAAAATTCTCTTTTAAATATACAGTTCAGAATTGTGCAACCATCACCACTATCTAATTTCAGAACATTTTCATCACACCAAAAAGAGATACCATAGTCATAAGCAATCATTCCTCTTCCCTACCTCCCATCACCTGACAAGAACTAATTTACTTTCTGTCTTCTATGGATTTGCCTGTTCTTTGACATTCATATAATACGTGTCTTCTTGTGACTCATTTTTTTTTTCACTTACTGTAATGTTTTTAAGAAACAATATTGCCACATGTGTCAATACTTCATTTCTTTTTATGATTGAATAATAAAGTATTATATGAATACACCATATTTATTTACCTATTCATCAGTTTATGGGCACTGGGCTGTTTCTAATTTTTTCGCTATGACAAATACTGTTACTATGAACATTCATGTGAATGTTTTTGTGTGGAGATATGTTTTTTATTATGTTGGGTATATACCCAGAAGTGGAATTGAAAGATCATGTGGTAACTCCATGTTTAACTCTTCAAACTGTCAAACTCTTCCAAAATGGCTGCAACATTTTGTATTTCCACCAGTAATATGGGGGTACCAATTTCTACATATCCTATTTCTACATATCCAATACCAATTTCTACATATCCTTCAAAACACTTGTTATTGGCGCCTGGGTGGCTCAGTGGGTTAAGCTCAGTGGGTTAAGCCTCAGTGGGTTAAGCCTCTGCCTTCAGCTCAGGTCATGATCTCAGGGTCCTGGGATCGAGCCCCATATCGGGCTCTCTGCCCAGCAGGGAGCCTGCTTCCCCCTCTCTCTCTGCCTGCCTCTCTGCCTATTTGTGAGCTCTCTATCAAATAAATAAAATCTTTAAAAACAAAACAAAACAAACAACAACAACAAAAAAAACACTTGTTATTGTCTGACTTTTAACTTTTAGCCATCCTAGTGGATGTGAAGTGATAACTCATTGTGGGTTTGACTTGCATTTACCTAATGACTGTTGAGCATCTGTTCATTTGTTCATTGGCAATCTGCATATCATTTTTTTAAAGTTATGGCTATTCAAATCCTTTGCCTATTTTTATTTTATTTTATTTTATTTTGCCAGTAAAATACTATATATTTTTATTCCCTCTTTTTTGTGAACTTTATATTTTTCCCTCACATGTTACTATGGACTTAAAGTACTTTTCAGTGTTTTAATTAACTGATGATTGCAATGGATTCCAATGCATTCCATTCCACAGTACAAGGAGGAGTAGCAGAAGAAGTATTTACAGTATATTGTTGCATAATATTTCACTACATGGCCAGTGAGGGCCCCTATTAGGAGACTTTTCTTTTTTTAAACTTATTAAGTAATCTTGGGATGCCTGGGTGGCTCAGTAGGTTAAGTATCTGTCTTCAGCTCAGGTCATGACCTCAAGGTCTGTGATCAAGTCCTGGAGCCTGCTTCTTCCTCTGCCTGATCTTAAATTTCTTTTATTTTAGAAATATTTTCCTCCTGTGCTGAGCCCTGACCTTGGTTATTTTCCTATAGGAATGTTGGGAGCAGATGCTGAGTAGGATAAGCATTTTATCTCAAGATACTGGCTAAATATTTAGATCTCCAAGCAAGGGGAGAGTACTTTCCTTCATCAGTAACTAGGTGACTTAATTAAACAAGTAATTCATTTAGTCAACCAGTACTTTTGAGTAATTACCACTCCAAGGAACTCTGCTTATTTCAGTTTTCTGGAGATTCCTATCTACTGTTAGAGGTAATGGTCTGCTAAATAGTGTCAAAATTCTTTACCAAAATTCTATAAAAACAATTAACTGGTGATTTCATCTTTTGAAACTAGATTTAATGAGTGGTTTAAACTTTAAAGTTAATGTAGCTATTATAGGAGAACAGAAAAACAAATAGAACTCTGATTTTATTGATATATTTTACAAGACCTTGCCCTTGATCAATCTATACCTACTGTTATTAACTCAGAGTTTATGCTGTGTGTTCATTAAGAAATCCATCATGTAAGAGGAGAAAATTGGTTAAAGAGGAGAAAGAAGGAAATATAAAATCCATTTAAACATATAACTACTGAACTGATATAAAAAAAGACATAATAAAGCAAAGCATATCAGATATCGATAATGCAAAAGCTATTCAAAGTTAACTCTGAAGTTGTGCTAGTTTTAGAATGCCTTTTTGCTCTATCACCATATTTCTAGAATTATGATTATATATTGAAGGGAAAGAGATGGGGGAAGAAAAAAAATCAGTCTCTAGCCTATCCTACATCGGAGAATCAAACAATAGAATTAAAAAAGAGATATTTAATATTATCTTTGCTTGAGCTCATCATCTAAGAAAAATGACAATGGAAAAGGGGTCAGTATTCTTGACTTATTTTTGATCCATGGGAATTCATTATTTTTAGTATAGGACACACATTTTTTTCCTATGTATCTAAATTGGAAAATTTGTCACAAACCCACATAATAGGCAATTTTTCTTTTGAGCCATATAATATATTTGTGGCTATACTTTGGAGAGTTCAGAATATTTGTTTTCGCTTTTACTTGTTGTCAATAGTAACTCTCTATGCCACTGTGGCTCACACTAAAGTTTTCTCTTCAACCTACTTTTGAAAGTGTTGTAGGTGGAAGGGCATTGATGTTAACTATACCAGTTTAGGAGGGATATAAATGCAAATAGAATTTCACACTTCATAAGAAATAATCTAATTTCTTTTGTTTTCTCTCCCTGCAACCCTGAATTTTTTCTCTTTTTGTATCACTGTCTCCAGGAAAAGAATATTTTCAGCAGACTATATAATAACAATCTAGAGAATTGGAGGCTGACTACCCACATACCATGTATTATTCCTCATCTAATAACTGGAAAAATAACAAAGAGTTACAGTATAATCTTAATTAACAGAAAGAAGTAGGTTTACTTATATATATAATGGGAGAAGAAAAAATCTGCCCAGTTCTAGTGCTTTCTCTGGGGCACTTTCTAATTTGCCATGCCCAGAGATTAAGAAACTATAGCAATCACAAACCAGAAAGACTACCAAAAGCTGACATCTTTTAGAAATAAAAATTTGAGTTAGTCTGCAAAAGCATACTGACTGGCTAAGATACTGAATGAAAAATGAAACTTGGAATAGGAAGTGGAGAATAAAAGTAACAGATATTAGTAATTATTCCAATTTGGAATCAGTGACATACCTAGGATATTTGAAACCTCAAAGCAGATAATGTGTCAACATCTACCTTGTGGTAGAAAGCCTCTAAAAAGTTACTCAATAATCCTTGCCTCTCAGTATTCATATTGTTGCGTACTCTTCTTCCATATTGTATTGGCTCTAGGCTTGGCTCTAGGAGAGACTGGAGGTTGTTAGATGGCTGAGTCCCCACCCTTAAAGAGACAGCCTACAGAGATACAGTTTGAAAGCAGAAATTTAAATTATGATAGGGTAAGATGAGAAGGAGAATGATTTACTCATCTTAAAGAATGGCCCACAGAGGCAGAGATTGTGGAGTAACCCCCCCCAAGAACAAAGTTTCCCTCTCCCAACCACATGGCCATCTGTAGGAATGAGCTTGGTGTCCACACTTGCTACCTAATTTGTTTACACCAAGCTCTGCTCTCCACACTTCAGCAGATTGACCCTTTTCAGTCCCAGATGCTATGGGATCTCTCCCCCCAGAAGACCAGTGCAAACCTGCCAACATCTCCTGTTACATTTTGCAGGAACTCAGTTCTTATAGCAGGAATGGCAGGTCTCATTTCACAAGCAGACCAGAGCACAAATTGTTAAGATATGCTCCATCCAACTGGGAACCAAATGCTGCCCACACCAGGCAAAGACAGACTCTACAGACAGCTACAGTGAAAGAAAAAGTAGCCAGAACTTAACATCAGGGTGCACACAAGACACATAAAAGACACTCCCTGAAGTGGAACAGGGGACACTGCAATGCCTGGTACTACTGGACCTCTTCTTCACAAAGGCATTACCTGGAGGAGCAGTAGAGAGCTGATTTTCTTAACACACAGAAACAGATTCAGAGATTTAGACAAAATGAAGAGATAGGAATAAATCTCAAATGAACAAACAGGACCAAACTACAGCAAGAGACCTAAGTGAAATAATATAAATAATATGCCTAATAGAAAATTTAAAGTAATGATCATAAACATACTCACTGGCATTGAAAAAAGAGACAAGGACATCAGTGCGACCCTTAACAAAGAGATAAAAAAGAATCAACTGGAAATGAAGAACACAATAAGTGAAATGAAAAATACACCTGATGGAACAAATAGTAGGTTAGACAAAGCGAAGGGATGAGTCAATGACCTGGAAGACAGAATAATGGAAAGTAATTAAGCTAAGCAAATGAGAGGTGGAAAATTAAGCAAGTTGAGAATAGGCACAGAACTCAATAACTTCATCAAGTGTAATAACATTTGCATTATAGGGATCCTCAAAGATGAGAGGGAAAAGTAGGCAGAATTTTTTTTTTTTAAAGAAATAATAGCTGAATACTTCCCTAATCTGGGGAAGGAAACAAATATCCAGATCCAGGAAGCAAAATCAATCCAAGGAGGTTCACAACAAGACATACAGTAATTAAAATGGCAAAATGTAGTGATCAAGAAAAAACTTAAACAAGAGAGAAGAAGGCAGTTACATACATGGGAAACCCCAAAAAGCCATCAGTGGATTTTTCAGCAGCAATGTTGCAGGCCAGAGGGGAGTGGCATAATACATTCAAAGTACTAAAAGGAAAAAATCTGCAGCCAAGAATACACTATCCAGCAAGGCTATCATTCAGAATAGAAGGAGAGATAAAGAGTCTCTTGGACAAACAAAAACTAAAGGAGTTTATAACCACTAAACCAGCCCTACAAGAAATAGCAAAGAGGCCTCTTTGAGTAGAAAGGAAAAACCAGAAGTGGGAGTATGAAAAGTAAAAATAATAAAGGCAGTAAATGTAAGTATATCTGTACAAAATAGTCAAGGAATTCACAAAATAAAAGGATATAAAATATGACACCATGTACTTAAAACATGGGGTGGGGAAGTAAAGAATGGGTTTAAACTTGTTAACATCAGGTTAATACAGATTGCTATATATGTATAAGATGTTATATGCAAACCTAATGGTAACCACTAATCAAAAACCAATAGATTTACAAAGAATAAAGATAAAGGAATCCAAGTATATCAGTAAAGCCAGAAAACCATGAAAGAGAGCAAGAGAAGAAAGGGTCACTATAAAAACAACCACAAAACAAGTAACAAATGGCAATAAATACATTTCTCACCACAATGTTATGAAACTAGAAATTAGCCATGAGAAAAAAACCTTGAAAAGGAATAAACATACGGATATTAAATAACATGCTACTAACCAAAGAATGGGTCAACAAAGAAATCAAAGAAGAAAAATTAAATTACATGGAAACAAATGAAAATGAAAACAATGACCCAAAATCTTTGAGATGCAAAAAAAGCAGTTCTGAAAAGGAAGTTTATGACAATGCAGGTCTGCTTCAAGAAGCAAGAATAATCTCAAATAAGCACCCTAACCTTACTCATAAAAGAGCGAGGAAAAAAAGAAAAAACAAAACCCCAAACCAGCAGAAGAAGGAAATGGTAAAGATTAGAGAAGAAATAAATGATATAGAAACTAAAATAATAATCAAAGAGATCAAGGAAACCAGGAGCTGCTTCTTTGAAAAGATAAACAAAACTCATATACCTCTAGCCAAACTCATCAAGAAACAAAGGGAGAGAGAGAGAGGGAGGACTCAAATAAACAAAGTTACAAATGAAAGGGGAAAAATAACAACCAATCCCACAAAAATACAAACAATTGTAAGAGAATATTATGAAAAATTATTTGTCAACAAATTGGACAACCTGGAAGAAATGGATAAATTCCTAGAAACATATATCCTATGAAAACTGAAACAGGAAGAAATAGAAAATTTTAACAGATTAGCTACCAGCAATGAAATTGAATCAGTAATCCAAAAACTTCCAACAAACAAAATTCCAGGGCTAAACAGCTTCACAGTTGCGTTCTATCAAATATTTAAAGAAGACTTTAAAAAAATTAAAAAAAACAAAAACAAAATAAAACAAAACAAAAAAGTAAAGAAGACTTAATACCAATTCTTCTCAAACTACTCCAAAAATTAGAAGAGGAAGTAAAAGTCCCAAATTCATCCTATTAAGCCAGTATTCTCCTGATACCAAAACCAGGTAAACATACCACAAAAGAAAGAGAACTCCTGGCCCAAATCTCTAATGAACATAGTTGCAAAAATCCTCAACAAAATACTAGCAGGCCAAATCTGACAATACATTAAAAAAATCACCCACCACAATCAAATGGGATTTATTCCTAGGCTGCAATGGTGGTTCAGTATTCACAAATCAATTAATGTGATACATCACATCAATAAGAGAAAGGATATAAAAAAAACTTATGTTTATTTCAGTGGATACAGAAAAAGTATTTGACAAAGTACAATGTCCATTAATGATAAAAACTCTCAAGAAATTCAGTTTAGAGGGCATACCTCTACATAATAAATGTCTTATATGAAAAACCCACAGTGAACATCACACACAATGGGGAAAAGCTCTTAGTTTTTCCTAAGGTCAGGAATAAGGATGTCCACTCTCACCACTTTTATGCAACATAGTACTAGAAGTCCTAGCCACAGCAATCAGACAACAAAAAGAAATAAAAGGCATCCAAATAAATTGGCAAGGAAGAATTAAAACTTTCACTATTTGTAGATGACATGATATTATATATAAAAAACCCCACAGACTCACCAAAGAAACAACTAGAACTGATAAATGAATTCAGTAAAATTGCAACATGTAAAATCAAACTACAGAAACTTGTTGCATTCTAATAAACTAATAATGAAGCAGCAGAAAGAGAAATTAAGAAAATAATCCCATTTACAATTATACCAAAATAATAAAATATCTAGGAATAAACCTAATCAAAGAGGTGAAAGACCTATACTCTAAAACCTATAAAATGCTAATGAAAAAAATTTAAGATGACACAAAGAAATGGAAAGACATTCCATGCTTATGAATTAGAAGAACAAATATTAAAATATCAATACCACTCAAAGCAGTCTACAGATTTAATGTATTCCTTATCAAAATGCCAACAATATTTTGTTCACAGAGCTAGAGCAAACAATCCTAAATTTTGTATGGAATCACAAAAGACTCTGAATGGCCAGGGCAATCATGAAAAAGGAAAACAAAGCTGAAGACATCACAATTCCAGACTTCAGGTTATATTAGAAACCTGTAGGACATGTGTAGTAATGAGCACTGGGTGTTAAAGGCAATTAATGAATCTTTGAACACTACATCAAAAACTAATGATGTACTCTCTGTTGGCTAATTGAACATAATAATAAAAATATCTTCTATTAAAAAAAAGAGGAAATCTGTAGTAATCAAAACAGTATGGCACTGGCACAAAAAGAGAGACATATATGGATGGAAAAGAATAGAAAATCAAGAAATAAACCCACAAGCATACTGTCAATTAATCTTCAACAAAGGAGGAAAGAATAAACAATGGGAAAAGATAGTTTCTTCAACAAATGATGTTGGGAAAGCTGGACAGCTACATGCAGAAGAATGAAACTGAACTACTTTTTTACACCACATACAAAAATCATTTCAAAATGGATTAAAGATCTAGATGTGAGACTTAAACCATCAAAATCCTACAAGACAGTACAGGCAATGATATTTCCTTCATTGGCCAAAACAACATTTTTCTAGGTATGTCTCCTGAGGCAAGAGAAATAAAAGCTAAATCAACTATTAGGACTTCATCAAAATAAAAACCTTTTGCACAGCAAAGGAAACAATCAACAAAACAAAGTCAACCCACAAAAAAGAAGAAGATATTTGCAAATTACAGATCTGATGAAAGGTTAGTATTCAAAATACTTAAAGAATTGATACAACTCAACACCTCAAAGCCAAATAATCAAATTAAAAAATAGGCAGGAGACATGAGGAGACATTTCTCCAAAGAAGACATCTAGATGGCCAATAGACACATGAAAAGATGCTCAGTATCACTCATCATCATGGAAGTGCAAATCAAAACTACAATGAGATACCACCTCACAACTGTTTAACAAAATAAGTCAGACAAAGACAAATACCACATAATTTCACTCATATGTGAAATTTAAAAAACAAACATATGACTAAAGGGGAAAAAGAGAAAGACAAACTAAGAAACAGACTCAACTATAGGGAACAAACCGATGGTGACCAGAAATGAGGTTGTTGAGGGATGAGTAAAATAGGTGATGGGGATTAAAAAGTACACTTATCATGAGGAGCACTGAGTATTATATAGAACTGTTGAACCGCTATATTGTACACCGGAAACTAATATAACACTGTATGTTAACTATATCAGAATTAAAATAAATTTAATAAAAAAACAAATTGCCAATACACATAAATTTGAAAAATAAGTATACTACACTACAAAATGGAATAATGAATAACATTTTAATTACATTAAAAAGCATTTTAAAATGTTTTAATTACATTAAGTTGCATTAAATCCTTTTTTCCTGGAAAGGGAATACCTTCTATCTATGTATGGACTTTTGCAGTAATGAATACATTGCAATTTCTATTTTTGAGACCTCTGCAAATATGAGCATCTTGTTAGAATTTATCTTCTTTTTGAGCACTTATCTTCTATCTTATTTAAAGATTGCTTATTAAATTAATTTTGAAAAAATGTTTACATAATGCAACAAATATAAAATGGTCACGAAAATCTTATCTACTCTCTTCCTTCTCCTTTATGATTATGTTTTTAGTCCAGATGGTGATAAAACATGCTAAAATTTCTTTACTCTTTATCATATCGGTGCTTATAAAAAGGTTATTTGTCATCTTTTAGCCCTGTGACATTGGAAGTTTTTTTCATTTCTAGTATACGTTCTCTGAATGTGTTAGCTTGAATTTCTTTAGAACTTTTCTTAACTATATGTGATGTTGAAGACATTATATGTTTTCAACTAAATATGATCATATTCAAATACTACTCCAATAATATCCTTTTCTGCTTTATAAAAATATTTTTTATAAAAATATTTCTTTGTTGAACTCCACACTTGTTCTGGTCAACACCATTTCATGTTGGCACAGATACCAAACTTCAAAATTTTTAAGGAAATTTGTTCAGAATAAGTATGAAGCAGTTGTTCATATTGCAAAAATAAAAGTGGAGGACTAAAGTTCCTGCAGTAAAAAAGGCACAACTATTTATTCAATAGGTTTTTTTTTAAGATTTATTTATTATTTAGAGAGAGAGAAAGTATATGGGTTGAAGCAGAGGGAGAGGAAGAGAACCTCAAGCAGACTCTGTGCAAGCAAGGATACTGGTGTGTAGCTTGATCACATGACCCTGAGATCATGACCCAATTCCAAGTTAAGAGTCCAATGCTTAACCAGCCACCCAGTGCCTATAGTCAATAGTTTTTATTGTAAACAACTTGAACTTTGACCATTCACTGGCAGTCTTATATAATTTACATTTTACTAAAACCAAAACATCTGTAAAATGTACAGTTTAGACAATAAACTATAAAGTGGATGCAACTCTATTTCACTGATTTTTTTTTAGTTTTAAGATTAAAAATTAACAATAAAGAAAAATTTAAATTTTAAAGATTGTAAAGAGAATCCATCAACCAGAAAAAAAGATGGAATATACTTTTATTTTAAAATATTAGGCATGGGGGCACCTGGGTGGCTCAGAGGGTTAAGCCTCTGCCTTCAGCTCAGGTCATGATCCGAGGACCCTGAGATCGAGCCCCACATCGGGCTCTCTGCTCTGCAGGGAGCCTGCTTCCTGCTCTCACTCTCTGCCTGCCTCTCTGCCTAATTGTGATCTCTGTCTGTCAAATAAATAAATAAAATCTTAAAAATAAATAATTAAAATATTAGCCATGAGAAGGCCAGGAGGGGTGGCTCCTTCTCTCCTTCCTGTTGTTGGTATATCATTTACAGGCCTTTCAGGAAAACCCAAAGATAGAGTGACCCTATCATGGTGATTTTTCTTAATCCATAAAAATGGGATTTTTTTCAGCTCACCCATATTTTCATCTACTACATCATGTTTTCTTTTGTTCTAATTTTTATTATCACTTTCTCAGGAATTCCTACTATCCACATTGTCAAATAGCTATTTTCTGTTTTCATATCTCTCATCCTTTTTCTCATTTTCTTCTTTTTAAAAAAGATTTATTTATTTATGTGAGAGATAGAGATAGAATGTGTTTGTGTGAACGAATGGGGAGAGGGGCAGAGGGAGAGAAATTCTTAAGCAGACTCCCCACTGAGCATGGAGCCCCACATGGTGCCTGATCCTAGGACTCTGAGATCATGATCTGAGCTGAAATCAAGAGTCAGACACATCCTAACTACATGATGTGATTTTCCCTGGACTCCTTCCTAACACTGATACCAGTTCCATCATATTTTATCTTGGCTTTTCCAAGAAAAGCCATTTTTCCCACTTCTTATACCTATTTAAAACTTTAAGTCTCAAGAAGAGTTGATTTTTAAATCTGAGGATATGTTGTAGCTGAACGCATTCTAGAAGGATGCCTGTATCATGACCTCTGTCATTTGTCCTTACAAACTACATCAAGCAAAAATACCTCGTCACTTCTCTGGCATGTACTCTGCTTTATCAGAAGATGGAATTGTGTATCTATCTTTGACCTTTGTATGTCTCCTAATTTTAAACTTTTTATTTGCACCAGATTTCTAGCAAAAGTCCTTTTAATGTGAGGGACATGAGGGGTAACACTCCTTAGGTTTCAATTCCAATGCACCATCTTTTTAACATTTTATTGGGATTTGGGATAAAATAGGAGAAATTTAGAAGCCTGTTATCAGCACATCATCTTATAAGAATTCTTTTAAATGTTGTAAAATTTGTTTCTATTTGAAGAAAAAATTAACCAAACAGTTCAGGGACACCTGGGTGGCTCAGTCAGTTAAGCGTCTGCTTTCAGCTCAGGTCATGATCCCATGGTCCTGGGACCAAGCTCACTGTTAGGCTACCTGCTCAGCAGAGAAGTCTGCTTCTCCCTCTCCCTCTGACCTCCCCCTGCTTGTACTTTCTCTCTCTTTCAAATAAATAAATAAAATCTTTTTAAAAATTAACTAAATACTTTAAAAATTATATTCTTTATATATAATTATATACATATAATTATATATTATATATATTTATATATAAATATATATATACATATATATGTGTGTGTGTGTGTGTGTGTGTGTATATATATATTCTTTTCTTATTGCATTTTCCCCCTTTTCTTTAAGAAACAGATTCTTGATTGGTTCTCAGTAAAACAAGCAAATGAGATTAGATTAAATTCAATACTCATTGATTATTTACTACATCTAGGTTATATAGGCTCTAAACATAAATATTTATATTTTCCTTGTATGCTTATAGGCCAAAATATAAGGATTAAAAAATATGTATTTCTATAAGGTTTGGAAAATCCTTTTTTTTAAAATCCTGTTTTTATTTAAAAAAATTAAGAGCAAGCTAAGTATACTGAAACTTCAAATTTTGACCAAGCAAAACTAAAATTCAGACCAGTAAGTGGAAGTTTTAAAGACGTACTTATTTAAAAAAAAAAAAAAAAAAAAAGGATGTACTTATTTGTAGAGGATGAGATTTAGTCTTTTATTTACTTAACAGCACCATGTGATTATTACATAACAAATTTATGGTAGGCATATCTAAAAACTATTCATGTATAAACTACAGAGATTATTATCATAGGCGATTATAATTATATTATCAAGATGTAATGTCATTTCAGAATATAAGCATACAAGATACCATTAATATATAATTTGAATAGAAATTATAACTTGTAAATATGTTCATATTTCCTTGGTGGTGACAATTTAGAGATGTTATTGCTGTGTTATTGCTAAAATAATGTTCTCATTTTAATGTTCTCATTCTTGCAGAGCTCTCAATAATCTTACTATTTTATTTCCCTAAGATGTATTTGCTCTTTAATTTGTATGTTTAAAAATTATTTTCCTATAAAGTCATATTAGCCTCAGAACAAAGGCTGAGCTGTATAAAATTCCATGAGCTAATTGCCAATTAAATCCTAACATATTTACCATGGTGGTAACAAAGTGTATAGATAAAACAAAAAGGCATTATACATGGGATTATACATTTGGGAATTCTTGTGTAAACTCATTGGAATATAATTTGGCTCAATTCCTTTTTCTCACCAGCATAAAACTGCATAATTTAGCATTTAATAGGAGTACTCAACAAGTTAAATACGTTTTTTTATGCAAAACAATTTAAATGGTAACAATGACTACATGTATCAAGTTATTAATGAGATATTTTCATTAAATACAATAAATTTAGTGGATTGAATCAAACAAGCAGTAGTCCTGTACCTCACTTTTCTTAATAAGATAGACAACTAAAGGAAAATGCCTATAAAATTGCAGCAGAAAAACTTCTTCAATGTTCCTCTATATTTTTCTGCAGAAAGAGAAAGCAAAGGGACTTTATTTCATTTGTGCCAAGTATGTCCCAGGTAATCCCCAATGGATTTGCGTATGAAATCTCATTCAGTCCTTTCTTACATTTATATTATTATACAATTTTACAGACCAGGAAATTGAGGGTCTAAAAGGCTGATCAATTTAGCCAACCTAGAAGATGGAAGTCATCCCAGATTCCTTCTCCCAACTTTCCCTCACATCCAGACAAGTTCTATTTTTGTTTCCTCAATATGTTTTCATTCCTATTTTCCTTATTATCCTTATTTGTACTCTGCTAGTTAGATTTTATCTTATTTCATCTACTGTAATGCAATAGCTTCCTATTTGGTCTTTCCGACTCCAATATTCCTCCTCAAACCAGGCACTAAAAATATTGATAGAGCACTTTATTTCAAATACAAATCAGAAAGTGTAATTTCCTTTCTTACAACCCTGTAATTTCCAGCCTAAACCTCTAAGCATGGCATATAAAAACTTCCATATGTGACTCCTAACAATTTTTCTACAATCACTTTCTCATACTGTATACTTTAATAAAATAGAAATTTTGGTAGTTTTCATTCAGTTCTACTTTATATTTGCCCTTGGTATGCACATTGACAAGCATCAATTCTCAACTATTTTTGTACTTAGATAACACTTAATCTTCCTTTTAGATGTTGTCCTCTTCAGGATGATATTGATCCCTTTTAAAACTAAGTGTTCCTCCCACATATTTCCATCATATCTTATGGATAGATTTCTAATCACACTTAATGATTGCACCAAATTATTAATTGAAACTTCTGGATAAAATTGAAAATCCACGTTATTTAGAAATCTACAGCTGGGAATATAAACATTTTTATTCACTGAGTTTATGCTTTCATAAAACTGGCATGGTTCTTATTAGGGTTCCCGCTGGATTCAGTAAATTTAGGACTTTGACTATTTTCTGACTATTTGAAAAAAAAGGTCATACAATTAAAAAACCATTAGTTCCTTTACACAAAGAGAAATTCAGATTATTGTAATTTTTATAATTATGGGAAAATGTACAAATATTCTTAAATATTAAAAATGCTTCTTTAAATATTCTTTGGATATTGTTTTCTAAATTATATCTATGCTTAAACTCAATATCTATTTTTAAAAACTTTATTTGGTTGGCTCTGGTAAAGGGAGTCATGTTTCCCATGAGCACATATGGAGAATTTTCAAGAAAGCACAGGATCCCATATTATGCTGTTTGAGAATCACTGAGTTATTACACCAATTTATAATGCATCTAAAAATAAACTTATTCTTATTATGTAAACACTGTCTTTTATTTTGTAATAGTTTGACACATAGTTTACAGAAACTCAACCTCATCCTTTAAAAATTGTATGGGGATTATGTCAGCAAGATGGTGAATTAGGTGGTTCCAGACCTTTCTCCCATGGAAATACCAAATAAACAATAAATGGATCAAAGTACCTTTGTGAAAGTTCCAGAAACAAGTTGAAAAGCTGCAGCAAACAACTGAACACCTGAGTAAGAAATAATTGCACCAAAAACAATATATTGCTCATTTTTGCCCCACCCCCTTTCTAGTGCAGAATGAGTGAGCAGGAGAAGGCTACCTATTTTCCAGCTTTTAACTCCAAACAAAATGGAACTATTGGAACTTGGTTACAATGTTCTGGCTTTTGGTGGGATGCCTTAGGGACTGGTTTCTGGTTTGGATGATCTGCTCATTGATTGGAATGGTGGCATAGTTTGGATATTAGTTTGGATATTAGTTTGGAAAGTGCTGAAAACTGTGGTAGGCATGATGTCATGTTAGAACTGCAGAAGGTCTGCAGAGCCCTACATATGTGAAGACAGGGATAAAAAAGGAATAAGATGGAAATCTAAGATTTCAGTGATAAAATAGGAGTGAGACTCTTAGGAAAATCTACACATTTAAAGCAGCAATACAGGGAAATGGAATCAAAACAAATGTGCAAGGCCAAGAATAATGTGTAACCAAAAATGCTTTGAGAGGACCAGGCATCTTTAAGCCAGAAAGAATAGAAAGTTCTTGCTCTGCACAAATGTAGTCTGTAAAGACTGGGAAAGATGACTGATTTTTCAAATACCAAAATCCCAATGAAAAATTACAAAGCATAAAAAGAAACAGGAGAACATAGCCCATTCAGAGGAACAAAATAAATCTTCAAAAAGCCTCTGACTTGCTTGACAAAGAATTTAAAACATTTTTTAAAAAGATTTTATTTATTTATTTGACAGACAGATCACAAATGGACAGAGAGGTAGGCAGAGAGAAGGGAAAGAAGGGTCCCCAGTGAACAGAGAGCCCAATGTGGGGCTTGAACCCAGGACCCTGAGATCATGACCCAACCTGAAGGCAGAAGCTTAATCCACTGAGCCACCTAGGTGCCCCAAAACATTTTATGTTTAATGAACTAAAAGAGAACACATACAACTAAATTAAGCCATGAACAAAATGAAAATGTAAATAAAGAAAAAATAATTATTAAATAAAAACAAACTGGAAGTCTGGAGCTCAAAAATACAATAACTGAATTGGAAAATTCACTAGAAAGTTTAATATCAAACTTGAATAGGCAGACGAAGGTATCAGCAAACTTGAATTCCATTATTTGAAATTATTAAATTAAAAGAGCATACAAGAAAACAACAAAGAAAAGTTAACAGAGCCTAAGAGCCTTATGGGATATCTATAAAAAGATCAATATACACATTATAGGAGTCTCAGAAGGAGGAGAAAGAAAAAGGTAGGGGGCTTATTAGAAGAAATTGTAATGACCAACCACCCCACCCCAAATTTGAGGAAAGGAATCAGAAGTAAAAGAAATGCAATGAATTTCAAGTAGGATACATTCACAATGAAATCAACACTGAGACAAATTATAACCAAACTTTTGAAGATAAAAGAAAAGAAGAATATCAAAAGCAGCAAAAGAGGGGGTACCTATGGCTCAGTGGGTAAAACATCTACCTTCAGCTCAGGTCGTGATCTCTGGGTCCTGGGATTGGGCCTCATGTGGGCTTCCTGCTCAGTGAGGAGCCTGCTTCTCCCTCTCCCTCTTCCTATTCTCTCCTCTTGTTCTCTCTCTCTCTCAAATAAACGAATAAAATCTTTTCCAAAAAAGCAGCAAAAGAGTGTCTTGCTATGTTTTAGGGACCCTATGAAAGATTACCAGTAGAAATCTTGCAAGCTAGTAGGCAATGAGATGATCTATTTAAAATGCCCAAAACAAAACAAAACAAAACCCACAACATATTAACCAAAAATACTTTATCTTGCAAATCTGCTTCAAAAACAAAGGATAAATTAAGACTTTCCTAAATAAATATAACCTGGGGGAATTTATTACCACTAGACCTGCCTTATAAAAAATGTTAAAGGTATTTTATCAAGTTGAAATAAATGGATTCTAAATAGTAATTCAAATCCATAAGAAAACATAAAATTCTCTGATAAAGGTAAATACATATAATTTTTTAAAATGTATTATAACTTTGGTTTGTAACTCCTCTTCTTACTCTTTCAGAGGGTTTAAAAGAAGAAAAGCATAAAATAACTATATTCTATACTAATTGGAACAAAATACATAAGGATATAATTTGTGACATGATAAGATAGAAGATAAGAAGCTGTAAAGAATTAGAGCACTATGTTCTGAAATTAAGTCATTATCAGTTGAATTAGATTGTTATAACTTTAAGGTATTTTATATAATCCTCATAGAAATTACAAAGAAAATATCTGTGTAACATACACAATTGGAAATGTGAAGGGAATCAAAGTATGTCACTCTTTAAAAATTAACTAAACACAAATGAAGGCAATGAATGAAGAAATGCGCAACAAAAAAGCTGATGATAGTAAGTCCCTCCCTATCACTAATAACTTTAAATCTAAGTGGATTAAAGTCCTCAGACAAAACATAAATGGGATGAATGGGCACAAAATCAGGATCTAACAATATGCTATCTACAGAGAATCATTTTAGATCTAAGGACACACATAGGTTGAAAGAGAAAGGATGGGAAAAGACATTCCATGCAAATAGACCAAGAGAGCAAAAGTGGACCATACAAATATCAGACAAAATAGACTTCCAGTCAAAAACTGGTATAAGAGACAAATAAGGGGCACCTGGGTGGCTCAGTTGGTTAAGTGTCTGCCTTCAGCTTGGGTCATGATCCAAGGGTCCTGAGATTGAGCCCCATGTTGGGCTCCCCACTCGGTAAGGAGTCTGCTTCTCCCTCTCCTTCTGACCCTCCCCCTTTCTCATGCTCTCTCTCCCTCTCTCTCAGATGAACTTTTAAAAGAGAGACAAATAAGGACATTATATATTGGTAAAGGGGGTAATTGATCAAGAAGATACAACAATTCAAACTATATATGCACCAAATATCAGAGCTTCTAAATGTATGAGGCAAGCATTGACATAATTTAAGAGAGAAACAGACAGCAAAACAATAATAGTAGGAAACTTCAATACTACAATTGCAATAATGGATAGAATAACCAGACAGAAGTTGAATCAGGAAACTGAGGATTTGAGTAACACTATAGGCCAATTGGACCTAACAGACAGATAAAGAACACTCCGCTTAACGGTCATGGAATACTGATTCTTCTCAAGTGCACTTAGAATATGCTTCAGGATAGACCATATGTTAAGCTGTGAAATATATCTTAGTTAATTTAAAATGATTGTAATCACCCCAAGTATCTTTCCTGACCACAACGTATTGAAAATAAAAATCAATAGCAGAAGAAAAAGTGGAGAATCCATAAATATGTGTAAATTAAACAATATACTTTCAAACAACCATTGGATTAGAGAAGAGATCACAAAGGAAATTTGAAAATATCTTAAGACAGATAAAAATGAAAATACAACATATCAAGACCTATGGAAGGCAAGGAAAGCAATGCCAAGAGGGGAATTTACAACGGTAAATGTTTATATTAAAAAAGAAAAAAGATCTCAGATCAATAACCAAGCTTTACATCATAAGGAACTAGTAAAAGAAAAACAAACTAAGCCTAAAGCTATCAGAGGAAGGAAATAATAAAGACTAGAACAGTGATAAATGATAGAGAAAATTAAACAAACAAAAAACATAGAGGAAAAATCACAAAAGCAAGAGTTCTTTGCAAAAATCAACATTTACATATATTCACTGAGAAAAAGATATTAAAGACTAAAATAACTAAAAGCAGAAATGAAACAGAGGACCTTACAACCGATTTTAGAGAAATGAAAAGGACCATAAGAGAATACGACAAAATACTGTATGTTGACAAATTAGATAACTGAGATGAATTGTATAAATTCCAAGAAAAAGATAACTATCGAGATGAACTCATGAAGGAATAAAATTCTGAATAAACCTACTGGTCAGGAAATGAAGTCAGTAATCAAAAACCTCCCAACAAAAAGAAGCTCAGGAACAGACAGCTTTATTGCTGAATTCTATTCAACAATGAAAGAAGAATTAGTACAAATCTATAAATACAGAGAATGGATAGTGATCAGAAGAGAGTAGGGTAGGTGGACATGTAAAATGGGTGAAGTGGTAGGGAAGGTTAAGGCTTCCAGTTATGGAATGAATAAACCATGAGGACAAAACATACCATAGCATAAGGAATATAGTCAATAGTATTGAAATAGCATGTGGTGACAGATGGTGGCTACACTTGTGCTGAACATAGCATAATGTATATACTTGTTAATCACTATGTTGTATACCTGAAACTAATGTAACATTGTGTGTCAAGTATACTTCAATTTAATTACTTAATTAATTAATTAAAGGATCCATGCATAAAAAAAAAGCTTCTGTGTCAAACTGACACCAGCATTAATTGAGATCACCTTTATGTATCAATGAGAATCAGAAAAGCCAAGGAGTACTTTCTCATCATTTCTCCCAAATCACTAAAATCCTTCCAAACTATTTCCATTTTCTCACTAGGATAGGCACACTAAGCCAAAAGGGGAAAAAAAAGAATTAATACAAATACTTTTCAAACTCTCCCAAAAAATTGAACTGGAGAAGTTACTTCTAAACTTATGAGGCTAGCATTACCCTGATACCAAAACCAGAAAAGACTCTGTAAGAAAACTATAGACAAATATCCCCATAAACAATGCTGCAAAAATCCCCAACAAAAATATTAGGAAATGGATTTCAACAGCACATTAAGAGGATTACACGCTATGATAAGAAGGATTTGTTGAAGGAATGCAAGGATGGTTCAACACACAAAAATCAATTAATGTAACATATTCCATTAACAAAAATGACAGAAAAAAGCCCTATGACCATCTCAATTGGTGTAGAGAAAGCACTTGACAAAATTCAACAGTGTTTTATGATAACAGCACTCAACA
Source organism: Enhydra lutris kenyoni (assembly GCF_002288905.1). Lineage (NCBI taxonomy): Eukaryota > Metazoa > Chordata > Mammalia > Carnivora > Mustelidae > Enhydra > Enhydra lutris. Next base: position 21,692,974 of record NW_019154095.1, on the reverse strand, counting down.
AACCAAAAATAGAAGGAATCTACCCCAATATAATAAAGGCCATATTTGGAAAGCCCACAGCTAGTATCATACTAAATGGTGAAACACTGAAAGCTTTACCTCTAAGATAAGGAACAAGACAAGGATTCTTGTTTTGGCCATTTCTACTTAACATACTACTGGAGGTCCTAGCCAGAACAATCAGACAAGAAAAAAATAAAAAGGTTTTTTTAGTTGGAAAGAAAAGTAAAATTATTTCTATTCACAGAAAACATGATCTTATATGTAAAAAACCCTAAAAATTACACACACACACACACACACACACCCCTGTTTGAATTAATAATTGAAATCAATAAAGTAGAATAATAAATAATTATATAGAAGAATCAGTTGCATTTCTGGATGCTAACAATGAACAGTCTGAAAAGGAAATTAAGAAAATGTCATTTTCGGGGCGCCTGGGTGGCTCAGTGGGTTAAAGCCTCTGCCTTCAGCTCAGGTCATGATCTCTGGGTTCTGGGATCGAGTCCCGCATCAGGCTCTCTGCTCAGCAGGGAGCCTGCTTCCTCCTCTCTCTCTCTCTCTGCTAGCCTCTCTGCCTACTTGTGATCTCTCTCTGTCAAATAAATAAAATCTTAAAAAAAAAAAAAAAGAAAATCTCATTTTCAATAATATCAAAAAGAGTAAGTTACTTAGGAATAAACAATGCAGGAGGCAAAAGAGTTGTACACTAAAAACTACAAGTGTTCCTGAAAGATATCACAGAGGAAAAGACACCCAAATTCATAGATTGGAAAACTTAATAGCATCAACATGTCAATAACATGAAAAGTGAATTCACAGATTTCATGCATTCCATACCAAAATCACAATGGTATTTTTTTCAGAAATTAAAAAAAAAAATCCATTCTAAATTTCATATGTGTTCTCAGTGTATCCTAACTATCCAAAGCAATCTTGAAAAAAAAAAAAAAAAGAACACAGTTGAAAGCCTCACACTTTCTGATTTCAAAAACTTATTACAAAGGTTAGTATTCTTCCTTGAATGTTGGGTAGAATTCACCAGTGAAGCCATCTGGTTGTGAACTTTTCTTTGTTGAAAGGTTTTTGATTATTGATTCATTCTCCTTGCCAATAATTATTGTTTAAATTTTCTATTTTATCACAATTCAGTCCTTGCAGATGTATGTCTCTAGTATCAATTTCTCCCAGATTGTACAAATTGGTATATAATTGTTCTTAGTGGTCTTTCAAGACTCTGAATTTCTCTGGTATAACTTGTAACATCTCTTGCATTTCTGATTTTATTTGAGCGCTCTTTTTTCTTGATGAGTAAAACAAAATGTTTATTTTGTTTATATTTTCAAAGAATCAGCTCTTAGTTTCATTAACTCTTCTATTTTCTTTTCAGTCTTTATTTCATTTATTTCCGCTTTAATCTTTGTTATTTCCTTCCTTCTACTAACTTGGGCTTTGATTATTTTCCTAGTTTCTTGAAGTGGGAAGTTAGGTTGTTTATTGTGACTTTTCTTATTTCTTAAGGTAGGCAATGATTGATGTAAACTTCCCTTTTAGAACTCTTTTTGCCGCATCCTGGTAAATCCTGGTATGTTACAGTTCCATTTTTATTTGTCTCAAGGTATTTTTAAATTTCTCTTTTAATTTTTCTTTCACTCATGTGTTACTATCATGTTGTTTAATCTCCACATATTTGTGTATTTTTCAGATCCACTCAGATTGGGTGGATTCCACTGCTTTGTCTTTGAGTTGATTTATCCTTTTTTCTGTCTTATTTAGTCTATGTTGAACCCTCTAACGTGTTTTTTCGTTCAGTTATTGTATTCTCCAGCTCTGTGACTTCTATTTGGTACATTTTTATATTTTCCATCTCTTTGTTGAAGTTATCACTGCTTTCATAAATTTTTCTTCACAGTTAAGTGAGCAACTTCATGACTACTACACCGAACTCTTCATCAGGTAAATTATTTACCTCCAGTCCATTAAGGTTTTTTCTTCTGAGGTTTTTATCACATTTTTTTCATTTAGAACATGTTCCTTTGTTTCTTAATTTTGCTTGATTTTCTGAGTTGACCTATCAGTGTTCCGGAAGGGAGGGTCTCAGAACCTAGATTCTGGCTAATTGGAGTCATTATGCTCAGACAGCAGATTTTGAAAATATGGAAATATATGCAGTTTGGAAGGACCACAAGCTTAAGCCTCACTGGCCACCAGTGCCAGGTGATAGGGACGTGTTCTCTGGGCAGCAATTGCAAAAATCAGGGCTCCAGATGGGTGTATAAATTTTCTTCTCAGAGATAGTGGCTAGTTGGACCAAGATAGAGGGAGAGGACCAAGATGGCATCCACAGACTACATTCCTTGGGAGCAGTGCTGTAGACCACTAAATCCTTCCAAACCTGAAGCCTGCCCTTTAGTCTGAAGCTCCAGGACAAGCAAAGTGTCCTCCTTCACAGAAAGATTTGGGGGAGGTGTGCATCAGTGCTATCTGTGCAGTGCTCTGAGGGTGGCAACCTGTTAATACTTATCCCTCCAATTGCCATACTCCCATGGGACTCACAAACACTAGCACCTTTAGCCACCAGAGCTAGGTGATCAAGAGATGTCCCCTGGGCATCAGCCACAAACTAGGCAACAAACCTGTGTAAACGTCTCTCCAGAAGACACTGGTGTTCTACAGTGCAGCAGAGAATGAGTACAAATAGAGCATTTGCCTTCTGAGGTATCTGGAAAGGGTTACAATAGCCCCTAGATGCATGTTTAATTAGAAGTCTGCTCCAGTCATGATGATTAGCAAATAGCCCTCCTTTACAGAAAGATTGAGTTCCTGGGGCTGTTGTCTCTTGCTCTGCCCTGGGGGTGGTGGTTGTTAAAGAACTCTTTCTCCATTGCTTACAGTCTTATGAGACGCATGAGTATAAGTCCCACTGGCCACCAGAACCAGGCAAGTAAAGTGGTCACTTGGCAGCTGCCACAATAATTGGGGTGACCGATAGGGTATGAACTACTTTCTGGTGACATTGACCATTACTGTCTCATGTGATTAGGAATGCAAGCTTCCTCAGCTGCTAGGTGATTAACAGATATTCCCCTGAGTGGGAGCCCCAAAATTCAGGATACCAGTTGCATGTAAAGGTCCCTTCTGGGAAATATTGGTGCTCTGAAGGATGGCAAAGAAAGTGAGAAGGTGATAACCTGCTAGTCTCTCTATCCCTAGGGAGTGTTTCAGTAGGCTCCCGTTTGTGTGTTAAATAAGATGCATTCCCCTCAGGCTAAGGTTTCAATATAAGCACTTTAAGTCTGGGTGTGACTTGCTATTTTTGAGCTGGGCCCTGGGGTAAGCGAGCCCTTTGATCTATACGTGTCTTATGGGTCTTGGGACAGGAGCCTCTGTTGGATTTTAAAATTAGATGTTTTGGGGGCTCATCTCTCATATGCATGTCTTAAGAATTGGAGTACCCAATTTGGGATTTGAACACTTTATTCCTTGTGGATGAGATCTGGGTTTTGAGTTCCCTCCCAACTGTGGGTCACCATGCTGCGGGTGGGCTTTATGTTGAGATTGTGTCCCAGCCTCTCCTACCAGCTTTGATGTAGTTTCCTTCTTGTTTTCCTGATGCGTTGTCATCACTCAGATAGTCTTTAGGTTTGTTGAGCAGAAATTGTTCCATATGTAGCTGTAGACTCAGTGTGTTCATCGGAGAAGGTGAGTTCAGGATCTTTCTACATTGCCATCTTGAACTAGAAACCACTCATGAGTTTTCTGTTTCAGTTTTTACATTTCCCAATTTTGAGTTTATATTTGGCTCCTTTTTAAAGCTTTGTAGCTTTCAATACGCTTGACAAAATTTTTAATCATATATTTTAGTTCCTTGAACATACAAAGCAAAATTGTTTCAAAACTTATGTAATCTTCTTTTTCTGGATCCCTGTGGATGTGTTTATATATCATGTTGTTTCCTTTGGCTTTCACTATGGTCTTTTTTCTTCCTTTCTTTCTTTTTTTTAAAGAGAAATTTAACTGTTTGTTGTTGTTTTAAGATTTTATTTATTTATTTGACAGAGAGAGAGATCACAAGTAGGCAGAGAGGCAGGCAGAGAGAGAGGGGGAAGCAGGCTCCCCACTGAGCAGAGAGCCCTATGCAGGGCTCAATCCCAGGACCCTGAGATCATGACCTGAGCCGAAGGCAGAAGCTTAACCCACTGAGCCACCCAGGTGCCCCCACTATGGTCTTTCTTATACGCCTGATATTTTTGACTGAGTGCCGGACGTGGTATAGGGAAAAAAATTAGAGGTAATTCAAGGCTAGGAATGATGTTTTCTTTCTCCAGAGAGGAGTTTTACTTTTGGTTGGCTGTTACTTGAGCGGCATTTGTAGTATCAGATAATCTTAATTCAATCAATACTGGAAATGATTCAAAACTGGCTCTTAGTTTTTGTTTGTTGAACTTCCAGATCAGGCTTTCTTAAATGTTTACCTTGTTGGGGGGCGCCTGGGTGGCTTAGTGGGTTAAGCTTAGTGGGTTAAGTCAATGATACATGCTGAGAGTACCACTAAAATAAGTATTTTAAAGAGTTTCAGAGCAGAAGGTGTTGGAAGCTATTTGATTGTCTTCGAATGCTATCTATGTAGAGCAAACATTTTCCTTTTATTCTGAAGTGAAACAGTAATCAGGAAGACATTAGATAATCTGACAGTTAGAAAATTTTGTATTTGTCATATTCTCAGTTGCATCATATGACTGATGTGTTATTAATAGGATTTCTTCTAACCTCTGAAAATTATATTTAACTTCAAAATTGTTAGGCATTTATTCATTGCCACATCCTAATTTAATAAGGCATACAGTTATGGAAGAAAACAGAATTTCTTAAGGTTTTTGTACATTAATACATAAATTTGTGTAGATAGAGATATGTGAACCTTGTTGAGTATAATCTTGCTGTGTGTACTTCAGTAATAAGTAGGAATATCCAATATCTTCTAAGCTGATGAGAATAATACATGTGAAAATATAAGAAAAAAATAAATGTAAGAGTGTCTGAACAGAAATTACTTTGCTAATGTCTTACATTTAAGTTGCTAGGCACACTGATGCGATCAAATAAAAGAATATTATTTCAAACTTGCTCACAATTCAGTTCACTTGTTATTTTAAAGTCTTCAAATCAGAATTTGGATGCGTTGACAGGCTTAGGGGTAAAATTATGATGTTCTATCAATTCTTAGAGAACAGAAAAAAATTCTAAAACATGACAGCATTTAGTTAAATGACATAGTACCCCACTTGGGCTTCTGTGTGGATATGTTAAGTCAGTTATTAAAGCATGATTTATGATAAGTATGCCTCCCTACACACCCAAATTACCTTATGTTGTTTCTACTTCCCTTCTACTATGATATGCAAGTTGAAATTTATTAAGTGACAAGAAAAATACAAGGAGAGAAAACTAAGGTATGTAGTAACATGGAGTGATGAAAGGATGACCTGAGATTTTCTCTTAAATTTCTTTTAACTTAGATGTTGAACTTGAAGTGGAAACCAAGGCTTTGAGTATAAGCTACCCCACATTAAAATGAAAGATAAATAGATGATTTTAATATTATTTCCAGTTTTGCTGTTCTAAAATTCAATTCTATTATCCACCAAAAAAAAATCCCTTCTCGAAATATAAATGTGGTCTGCTAAAAATTTCAAAAGTATTTCTTTTTTTGAAAGCTCTATGATGATGCATATTCTATAAAATTTTATAAAAAGGAAAATACCTCATTTGTTAATCTTACTTTGGTTATTTGTATTCTCATGAGTAAAGAACACAGATAAATAAAATAAGAGTCTGTCTCTAAAACTTTTTGTCCATATTCATTTAAACTGGGTTATTAATAAAAACATCTAATCCATCAAGAAGTGTATTTTCATTTTTCCCATAAGAATTCTATTTGAGGTAATTACAGTCATCTCTTGAGTATTTCCATATGAAAAATAGAACAATAGCAGAAATTACATAAAGTAGGAACTGATGTAAGCTATTATCTATCTGATTTTAAAATGCAATAAACTATTACTTTTTAAAGCCAAATTATTTTCTTTTATTTATGGACCATGTAATTTTCAAAAACTAATTTTTTAAATACCCACCAACTGCCAGAAGATAAAAATAATTTGGAAGCATATAAGGTGCCAAATGAAGCTGGTTTAGGAAATGGTTTAATTTTATAGCATATTATTTTCTACTGTGGTATCAAGAGTGAAGTTTTTAGGTGGCAAAATTTACTGGAAAAGTTATGTAAAAAGCTTTATAAAAACTCTATAGCAAGATATTGAAGGAAATTTTGTACTTATAGCCTTAGTGATGGCAATAAAACTTCTTAAGATTGAGGGAGGAATCTTCCAGTTCTTTCTTTTGTGAACAAAATTCAGCTGTCTAATTTCTGAGTGATGTTAAAGTCCTTGAGAGCATGGTTACTGACTTCATCCCTTGAAACAAGCAAATTCAGCATTGGGTGCTGATTTTCAAATGTTTAGCTTCTTAACCTTCCCTTTAAAGGAATTCATGTTTAAAGAATATGTTCTCCTACAGCTAAAGGTGGAATTGTTCACATAGGGGCCCTGAAGTACCCATGGAGACCCCCAGGGGTTGTAAGGTGAAGCACAGTTTGAAAACTACTGTTACAATCAAGAGACCTTGCTTTAGAATCAGATAAATATGACAGTTTCATGCCAGATTTGCTGCTTTATAGCACAGTGGTCTTGGGAAAATTATTAAACTTCTCTGACCTTTAATTTCTTTTTAATAGATTGTCTTTAAAAAGGACTGCCAGCAGTATCCACTATCTGTTTACATACATGCCTTTCATCCTATCAAAATGCAATGTGTTTCTCTGATGTTTAAATCTGAACCCACCTTGTGACTTGCTAAATTAATAGAATATGCTGAATGGATGCTGTGTCAGTTCTGGGACTAGGTTTTAGGAGTTCAGGCAGTATCTGCTTTCATTTTATTTTTTTTTTAAGATTTTATTTATTTATTTGAGAGAACGAGAGGGAAGACAGTCTGGGAGAACCAGACTTCCCTCGGAGCAGGGAGCTTGATGTGGGACTTGATCCAGGGACTCTGGGATCATGACCTGAGCAGAAGGCAGACACTTAACAACTGAGCCACCCAGGCGCCCCTGCTCTCACTGTGTTGGAGCCCTGAGCCACCATGTAAGAAATTCAATTACCCCGCTGGAGAAGACATCTATCCTCTTCTACTGCTCCTAGCCATTCATCTGAGGCACCAGGCATATAAATGAAGTCATCTGGGAGTGTAGCCAAATGAGTGAACTCAGCCCTCACCAAATGGAGCAGAAGAACCACTGGGCTAAGTCCAGACAACTCAGAATTTTGAGAACTAATACATTATTATATTATTACTCTTTTAATCCTCCAGTTTTGGAATGATTTATCACATGACAATAAATAAAGGGACAGCCATAAATGTCCATCTATGAACTTGAAATAATTATAACTAGTTGCTAATGTTGTGAGAACTCGAGATTTTATACATGAAGTCATTGGCCAATGCAAGAACTGAATTCTTATTTTTCCTTTCTCTTCTTTTCCTTCCTTCAATTGCTTTTCTTCTTATCACCTAAACTCTAATACTAAGATGCTGACAGATATGGGAATCATTTTGATTAAAAGGAGAAGGAAAAAATATACACTGGGTGAGAGAGAAAAACCTAGACATGACCAGTTCCTCCACATTTATGACTCTCTTCTTACTTGCCAATCATCACACATCTCAGGTGCAAGATGACAAATCATCCTCATTCACATGTGGTGGTCTGTGAGAGGTTTATTACATTTGTTCTGGACTGGTTGAGAAGTTCAAGAGAAGTTCAAGAGAAGAGTAGAAGGAGGGACATCAGAATAACCAGACCATTGCTGGTTCAGGATACTTGAAGGCTTTAACTTGAAGAGACTCCCAAACATTGACACCCAGAGTTACACAGTTACGCCACCCATCCTAGGAAGAAGTCTCTATGCTAAGGAGAACCACATGGCCCAGCTGAGCTGAGTACTGTCCCCAAGACTGACTATGTGAAGAGGTGGAGAGAGGCCAGGAGCTACTTTCATAGCTTTCTCTACACATGGGAGGAATGTCCTCAGAGTAATGAAGAAACATCTCTCTTTAATGTAAACTTCTGTCCTCTTCCAGGCTTCTAATGTCACAACTGTGGAGTATTACTTGGACACGTAGTGTTTGTGAATTCTTTTGAACCCTCTGCTTGTTTATATCTTTCCGTAAATGCTCCCCTTGATAGTATTTATGGGGTGATTAAGTACATATAAATATGTGTTTTAAAAATTCTTTTTTGCTGGAATAATTACCTAACAAATGGCCCCGCTAAGGTACAATGCTAAAAAGTAGTGCTTCAGGGCATCTGGGTGGCTCAGTCAGTTAAGTTTCAGACTCTTGATTCCCGCTCAGGTAGCGATCTTAGTCTTGTGAGATTGAACCCTGTGTTGGGCTCCATGCTCAGCGGGGAATCTGCTTGAGATTATCTATTTCTCTATATCTCTCTCTCTCTCTCTCCCTCTGCCCCCTCCCCCGCCTCCTCTCAAATAAACAAAAAAATCTTTAAAAAAATGTAGGGCTTCATCAGAAATAATTATTTTTTTCAAAAACCAGCTTTGTCCTCAAACATATGCTTTACCAAAATGCACTTATAGTCCATTTGGATAGCCTCTATATTGCTTAGCTTGCAGGATTTGCTCTTACTAAAACATTAATGACATACAGTAAATTTCTGCTCATTTGCAACCTTTTCTAGTAAGTAATAATGTATTTGCTCTGTGATTTTAATTGCAAATTGTGCCCTTAGAACTCCTCAGTAAATATTTTCTTAGCAAAGCACCATAGAAGCATATGCATCTATTAATGCCAGTCAGAAAATATTTGCATTTAAGTAATATAATATGTAATAGAAGCAAGCAAATTTCTGCATTGAAATTTTCATTTGTCCTCACCACTTTTCTAGGAAGATAAGTCCATACTAGAAGTCTTAACACTTTAACTCAAAGAGATACAGCTTTTCTAAGAAAAAGAACCCATTCAATGTGTAATGTATGACTGGTTAACTAGATATTGTGGTTTTCCCAGGACGGGTCTGGTTTATGTCTGTTGTTTAATAATTACTAATAGTATTCTCTTCCATTTATAAAAGTGGCTAGAGCTTGAACATTAAATTATATGGTCATCTTATATATAACTGTAGTATTTAAACAAGTTTATCTATAAAGGTCTACGGACAAGTAATTAGATTGCAGGCTCAAATCATACTAAATTCATCAAAGTTAAACATTACTTGGGATAAAATATTTATAGATAATATATCTGATAAGGGGTTAAAGTATAAAAACATATCAAGAATTCATAAAACTCAATAGCAAAAAACAACCCAGTTAGAAAATGGGCAAAGGACCTGAATAGTCATTTTTCTAAAGAAGACATACAAATGGCAGGTATATGAAAAAGTGTACAACATCACTAATCATCAGGAAAATGCAAATTAAATTAGGATATATCAAATTAAATTAGGATATATATAGGATAAATTAGGATATATCAAAAGTTAGGATATCTATTACCAAAAGACAAAGCAAAGTGTTGGAGAAGATGTGGAGAAAAGGAAACCCTTCATGCATTGTTGGTGAGAATGTAACTTGGTACAACCATTATAGCAAAGAATATGGAGATTTCTCCAAAAATTAAAAGTAGAACTACAATATGATGCAGCAATCATATCCAAAGAATATAAAGTCAGGATCTTACAGAGATATCTGCACTCCCATGATCACTGCAGCATTATTCACAGTAGCCAAGAAAATCCAAGTGTCTTTCAATGGATTAGTGGATAAATAAAATGTGATATAGATATACAATAGATAGTAGAGAGATAGAACGGAACATTATATATCCTTAGAAAAGAAGGAAATCCATTTGTTGAAAAAATTATATTTCAACAAATTATATTTGTTGAAAAAATTATATTTTCCCATTGGAAAAAAATTTGCCACATATGTGAGGCTATTTATAGACCTATTTTCTATTCTGTTGGTCTATATGTTTGTCCATAGGCTAGTACTGCACTGTTTTGATTACTTTTGTAATTTTTTATAGCTTCACAGTAAGCTACAAAATTGGGAAATGTGAGCCCTCCAACTTTGATCTTTTTCAAGTCTGTTTGACTATTCAGAATCCTTGGAGATTTCATATGAAAATTAGGATGATTTTTTATTTCTGCAGAAAATGCTATTAGGATTTTGACAGAGGTTGCATGCAACCTGTATATTGCTTTAGGTAAATACTGTCACCTTAATAATATTGGGGTTTTCAATACATGAACACAGAATGTGTTTCCACTTATCTATGTCTTCTTTAATTTATTTCAGCAATGTTTTGTAGTTTTCAGTGTATAAGTTTTGTTTCCTTGTTTAAATTTACTCTAGGGGCACCTGGGTGGCTTAGTCATTAAGGGTCTGCCTTGGGCTTGGGTCATGATCCCAGGGTCCTGGGATTGAGCCCTACATTGGGCTCCCTGCTCAGCAGGAAGCCTGCTTTTCCCTCTCCCACTTCCCCTGCTTGTGTTCCCTCTCTCACGGTCTCTCTCGCTGTCGAATAAATAAATAAATAAATAAATAAGACATTAAATTTATTCTAAATATTGTATTCTTTTGGATACTATTATAGATGGAATTATTTTCTTAATTTCTTCTTTGGATTGTTCATGCTACTGGACAGAAGTGTATCAGGTTTTGTGTTGATTTCACATTCTGCAATGTTTAGATAACTTGACCTTGGATAATAGTAAATGTTCTTTCCACGTGACATTTGCCACAAAACTTAATCTGTGAATGGGATTAGGATGAAGGATAAATTTTAGAAAAAAAGCACATCAAGACACACGAACACGCAGAAAATCCTTGTCCTTAGATTAAACATACTTTAAGAAAAATGTTCTCATTAGTTATAACGAGAAAGGTTAGAGAAAGGTCTTGTTAATTAGAGCAACAAATAGGTTGATAGATTTTAAGGTGAAAGAAGAATTGGTTTAATAGTTGTTACCAAGCTGCTACCTCACCATTTCAGTATTTTATCAGGTATTTTATCGTGACACCTTGTTCATAGGGGCGTGGCCATCTTGTTGTACAGACTGAGTCATTTGTCCAACAGTGAAGAGTTGAGGGAGTATTCTATGTCTTTGGACTGTCATAAAACAGAAACAAAAACAGACATCACTTGAAGTGATGGAAATGAAGGATCCTTCTGATTTTTAAAAAATATTTATTTTTGCCTACATTAAGAAAATACTAAAGAGACTAGGCATTTTAAACATGATTTTATGTTCAATGATAAATGCATCCTTGAAGAAATCTTTATTGTACTACCACCAATTTAAAAGTTCTATTTTTTCCATGCCTTGAGTTAAATTTGGTTTTTTTCCCGGCTTTTATATGCAGTGAGAAGACAGAAGAATTAAGTACACTTTATGAATTAAAGAAAAATAAGTTCAAGCTAAAAAAAATCCATGTTTAAATGTTTGGATGTTAAAGAAACATTGTGTGGAAGGTTAAACCGGATGACCTCTCGAAACCATTCCAATTCTAAATTCTGCAATTTAAGAAATTGCTATTGTGTTTAACTGTTTGGTAGGATCTAATTAGCCATGCTGTCAGGACCTTTGTGAACCCAGCAAAAATTATGCAAACTTGTAATGAGAGTTAACAGGGAGTTGGGTAACTCCTTTATGTGGCATGAGGAAATTTATTTTAATAACACTAGGGTAATGCAATTGCCTTCATTGCCTGAGAAATGTGATTTAAAGTTAACCAAGTGCATATGAACATACCAGACATTGCACAGAAAAAAAGGATGAACAAAGAACATCCTAGACATACATTATTCACAGTGGCTATATTTAGGCCATCAGTTGCATGAATTTATTGTTAGGTTCCCAGCATAGCTGTTAATAAATAAAATTAAAATAATTACACTTTTCATCAAATATGATTCTAGTATATCTATTTAATATAATTCATGCATTTGTCCTGACATATACAATTATGGGTATATATGTACAGGTATTATATTTATTACTTTTAGGTACACATATATATTTCTGTTTATATAACATATATGCATATTCATCAGTTTCTAAAAACTGATTATTTTCTGATTTCTGATTAGTGTATAATCTGTATTAGACAATGTTACCATGTCATTGGTTAATTTAACTAATACTTTGACAAAAGCTGATAATCCATTCCAAACAAACGTAAAATGAAGTGTTTGTCATAGAGAAGTGTAAATTTTATTTGAAATCAAGACTGAATATAGAAAGATAGGGAAAAAAGCAATTCATGGCAGTGGACATCGTTTAAACTATTGTTATATCATTATTGTTGTTAGTTATTTGAGTAGAATATACAATGAGTAGAAAAGAGTTTTGGCATGTGATTTTACATATTGATTTTGACTGGTGATGGTGATAGCTGTGGTGATGATGAAGTAGGTCAAAGACCCAAACGATTGGTGAAGACAGAATTAGGAAGGTGTTTATGGGTTATATTGACCTTGATCTGGACCTCAAATGATTAGTAGAATTTGAATAATAATTAAAAAACTTAGAAATTCCACCACCCTGAGTAAATTTTAAACAATATTTTTTATGTCTTAATTTTTAAGGTGGAAATGGTTTAATTTCTTATCTGGTTGTGAAAGTTAAGATGATATAAGAATGACAATGGTTGGTGAGGCTGTGAGTTTAGTATGTGTGTGAGAGGGAGAAATAGAAATTTTGTATTTTAGACCATTTATATACATGAACTCTGTATTGATGAATATAAAATAATTAGTGGTCAATTGGGAAGTTACATGTACATCATAATGTTATTATAATTCAAAAATGCTTTAAAAATAATTCAAAAATGCTTTTCTTTCCTAAAGTATGCAGAATTATACTATATTACAATCAGGACCTATGGCTGAGAAATAACCATAAATTCTCCAGGACTGAAAGAAGTACAAGTTGCCCATTTCAAAAAATATCTTGCTAGGGAACCCAGATTTGTGGACAACTTTGGATGAGTCATATGAAATCTGGAAATATTATTTTCTACTTCTGGGTTCCATCTTATATACATAAATCTTAAATTGTGAAGCTGGAGCATTCTTGTATGTGGCCTTGTATAATTAGGGTGCTGAGCAATGCTTTTACCTGGGCCATGAGTACCTGATAAATGTTGGAATTTATCAATGTACCATGTGGCTGCAGAACGCAGTACAGAATATATTAGGAGCAATCAGAGTGATAATCCTGGCTCATTAGGCTGATCTGAGTTCACCTCTCAGCTTGGTGCTATGGAATCAGAGCAGAGGATATTTTCTTCAAACACCTCTGAGAATCATGTAGCCAAACTATTCAGATTGGCTATGACAAGCATTCCAAAATGAATGAAGAGAGAAATAATTATTAATAATTTGGTGTATATTTTAAAACCTTTTTTCTCTACTCATGTATATACTCAATCTATGCACCTACATGAAAATAGAAACAAAGAGGATATGTATACACACACACACATAGATAGGTACATACTGGTTGCTATATAGCTTTAAATTACTTTAATATGTCCAAGGCATGTTTCCATCTTAAAAAATAGAGATCTGTATCATTATTTAAAAGGTAACTTTCCATTTTTCTTTCCCTCCATCACATTGGCCTAGTCAAAATCTTACCCTTTATTTAATGCATAATTATCTTTTGTGCAAATGCAGAATGTGTTTGGAGGAAACACAACCATGTGGATCGTGTTTACTTTAAATATATGTCTACAAATCTGTTTGTCAGGCTTAACTATACTTTCTTAGTTAAGTTGACCTTCTACTTTGTTGAATCAACTATTTTGCACATTCTCTTCTTTCTAACTTACATCCAATTTTCCTTAGAAACAATCAGAAGAAAACCTCCTTTCCTTCTACTACAGATGCCCAGCCTGAGAGCAGTTATGTCCAAATACTCTGTTTCCTCACCCATCACAGTGGGTTATCATTATGGCTAAAACTTTTCACTTGAATGCTGGATCTGATGCCCTTTGTTCCTGTTTTTTCCTCTGTGGTATTATTTTTTTACTCCTTAATGGATCATTTCCATCAACATGTGAACATGAAGAAATTTTTTCAGTCTTAGGAAAACACCCCTTCTCTTCCTTATATTCCCCACTCCAGCAATCATTTCATTTCCTGCTCCTCTTTCTAGCAAAATCTCTTGCAAAACTTGTCTATGTTATCTGTCTTCACATCCTTAATACCTTTTTTTTTTTTTTTTAACTTGAATCCACTCAGTTTAAGCTTTTCTTCACTCATCTCAGGGTTGGAGTTCATCAATGGACTTCATGCTGCTGGACTGAAAGTTCAATTATGAGCTCTCGCTGAACTTGATATCTCATTGGGATTTGACAACTCCCCCCTTCCTGGAGCACTTTCATCACTTCATTTCCAGGGCACTGCTCATTTCTGGTCCCCTTCCCCACCTGACACTAATTCTGTCTCATTGCTGGAGCCTCTTCCTCTTTTTATTTTCTACATATTGGCTTGCCCCATTCCTTTTCTCCACTGGAGAAACTTTCTCCATATGTTTTCTTATCTCCACTTATTCCTTAGATGAACTCACCCATTCTCAAGGCTTTACGTACCATGTACACACTGGAGAGCCATAGGAGTCTTCTTCCCTGAACCTCAGACTCAAATATCCAGTTGTCACTTGACATATCTCTTTGGATATCCCACAGACTATTTTTTTATTTATTTTATTTTATTTTATTTACTTATTTGACAGAGAGACAGAAAGAGAGGGAACACAGGCAAGGAGAGTGGGAGAGGGAGAAGCAGCCTCCTTGCTGAGCGGGGAGACTGATGTGGGGCTCGATCCCAGGACCCTGGGATCATGACCTGAGCTGAAGGCAGATGCATAATGTCTGAGCCACCCACTGCCCCCCACAGACTATTTAACATTAACATATCTCAAAATGAACTTCTGATATCTTACCCTCCCTTCCTCCCTCTCCACCATCTGCTAATTTGGGTTGGGAGCAGACACTGATAATAATTGCCACCCAGTTTCCATTTAGGTTTTTTATCTTTTTATTTTTTACCTAAAGAATCTTGATTATGTCCAGGGTGGCAATGTAACCAGCTAAAATTTCTCTCTTGCTCAGAACTCAATATGATATGACAACCTTAGCCTCAGGAAAGGAAATGGGGAAGAATCGCTTTTATTCTATTCTCTGGAATAATGTACATAGCACAGGGATTAATTGCTCATCAGGTATCTGGTAAAACTATCCATGAAACTGATTGCACATCATTTGTGCATGTGTGTGTTTGTGGTAGAGTTAGATTACATTTAATTTAAAGGAGAAATGTAATAGGTATCCATTGATATTTGGTAGAAAAATATTAATTGTAACTGTCTAAGAAATGAGGAAGAATTTTCATTACACTTGTGAAGAGCAGTTAAATTTCTACAGAGGGCATACAACTATTAGAATATACACATAAAGGGTGTGATGTGCATTTTCTGGTATAGTAGATACTCAGTTAATACTAACAATTGATAATGTAATTGACTTTGATACCCTCAAGGCTGAACCCTATACACAAAAGACTATTCAGAAGTTTACTTCAGCTTTTTTAAAGGCTTTTTTATTTAAGGAGCAGTTTTATGTTTATAATAAAATTGAGAGGAAGATACAGAAATTTCTTATGCATCCCCTGTCCCCACAAATGCATAGCCTGAACATCACTCAGCAAAATGGTGCTTTTTTGTTTGTTTGTTTGTTTGTTTGTTTACCAAAGATGATTCCAGCCTGAAACATCATAACTACCCAGAGTCCACAGTGCACTTGGAGTGCACTCGGCTTTTGCGCATGTTATAGGTTTAGATAAATCCAGAATTATGTATACTCATTATTATAATATCATACAGAGTATTTTCACTGCCCTGAAAACCTTCTGTGCTCTGTCTTTTCATCTTTGCACCCTTCCCTCACTGGGCAACCATAGGTTTTTCTATTGTCTCTAGTTTCTCCTTTTCCAAAATGTCACATACTGTTGATGCTTGAACAACAGGGTTTTGGGGGTACTGACCCTGCACAGTCAAAACTCTATATATAAACTTAAAAATTTTAAATTTTTAACTGAAGGAGAGTTGACAAATATGAAATTACTTTCAGGTATACAACATAGTGATTCAACAATTCTACACTTTACAAAATGCTTACCATAATAAGGGCATTACAAAAGTGTTGGCTATGTTTCCTATGTTATACTTTTCTTCCTTGTAACGTATTTATTTTAAAACTGGGAGTTTGTAGAAGTGTGCCGGGCCCATAACTGGGAGTTTGTGTCTTTCAATACCTTTCACCCATTTTGCCCATCCCCATACTCCCTTCTTTGGCAACCACCAATTTGTTCTTTATATTTATGAGTCTATTTCTCTGTTGTTGTATGTTTGTTTGGTCATTTGTTTTTCTTTTAGATGCCACATATAATTGAAATTTATATGTGCAAAGATAAAATGCAAAAGTAAAATTTGCATTTTATCAGATGCATCTTTTACAAATATTTTCTTCCAGGGGCACCTGGGTGGCTCAGTGGGTTAAGCCTCTGTCTTCGGCTCAGGTCGAGCCTCACATGGGGCTCTCTGCTCAGCAGGGAGCCTGCTTCCCCCTCTCTCTCTGTCCGCCTCTCTGCCTACTTGTGATCTCTTGCTGTCAAATAAATAAAGAAAATCTTTAAAAAATATATTTTCTTTCAGTCTGTGGCTTGTCTTCTAATTTTGTGATACTGTCTTTCACAGATCAGAACTTTTTAATTTTATCAATTATTTCTTTCATGGATCGTGTCTTTGGTATTTATCTAAAGAAGAATCACCATTCTCAAGGTCATCTAGGATTTCTCCTATGTTATAACTAGGAATCTTTAGTTTTGTGTTTTACATTTAGGTCTATGACAAATTTTGAATTACTTTTTGTAAAGAGTATAAGAACTTTGTCTAGATTCATTTCCTGTGTGTCGAAAGCCAGTGTTCTAAGACCATTTGTTGAAGAGACTACCTTAGCTCCATTGTACTGCCATTGCTCCTTGGTTAAAGATCAGTTGAGTAGATTTATGGGAGTCTATTCCTGACTTCTTTATTCTGTTTCAGCTAATTCTGATCAAGTATTACCTGATACAAACCTGAATTCTTTCTGTTTTTTTTTTTTTTTTATATGATGTTTCTTTAAGACCACAGTATCCTTATGGACTTTAACATGATATAATGATTGAAATTTGGATCTTCCTCATGGTTATAACTTCTAAAGTGTTTTACTGAATAAATTGAGTGGCTAAATGTTATAAATTATAGCTGGTTGTACATATTGAAATATATACAATATGTAGAAGAGAGGAGATAGTTTTACTTAATTATGCACTGATCAGCAATACTTGGTATATTAAAACTTGCAAGAGAGGTCTTTTAGAAAGTTGGGGAAGCTTTGAATTATATATAGCATTTTAAAGAAACTATACTGGGAAATAGGAGACTTGAAGCCAAAATGTGAGCTGTTTTCAAATACAAGAAGAACTGTTCTTTGGAAAAACAGAAGAGCCTTTATCGAGAATGCCTCAAGGGCAGAGAGTGGGCCCATGTGTGAAGCCACTAGTGTGGCTGATGAATTGTCTCAACATAAAGAAGAGTCAAAATATCTGAAAATAAAATAGCCTGCTTTCAGGGATGGTGAATTGAAGGGATTTAGGAATCAGACAGGGAATGGGATTAGATCATCTCTAACATTTATTTAAACTCTGAGAATCTGTGCTTCTGTGAAGTTTGAGACTTGTAGATTATCTCTACATATGCTGTTAATGAAAGGGAGTATGGATACCAGTGCAGCTGACAGCGTTTTCTTTATCCACATCCACATTAATAAGTTAATAAGGTTATCACAATGTAGCCATATTAATGAAGTTTATTATGACTTTCAAACATTGATGATTAGGGGAGAAAAATCATGTCCCAAGTCACAGATGGATACAGGAATGCAGACAGTCATGTATGTATTGTTTGGAAGGATGACACTGTCAAGAAAGGCAGCTATAATTAGGTCATTTTACAAAAAATGAAAATCCTCTTAATCTCATGCTCTCCTCTTTTTCTTTATTATTATAACCCATTAGAGTTTCCTACTTTTATTTCTTCCCTACTTCTGATAATGCAGTAGAATAAAAGGATTTTTTTCTCTTATTATTTACTCTTTTATGTTAAACATTAAAACGTTGGATATTTTATTTTATTTTATTTTATTCACCAAATGTTTACTGAGCACATACTCAGTAAGAGCCCAGAACTCTACTAGGAATTTAGGATATAACAATATATGAAACAGACAAATTTCTGGTGGTTGTCATATTTAGATATTGGAAGAGGGAGGACATACACTAAATAAACAATAAATGGGTAAATTATTATATATAAGAAGGTGATAAGTCCTTTAGAAATAAGAAAAAGTTGAACAGGTTAAAAGCAGTCAGTAAAGCAGTCAGTAAACTATTACTTAAGGGTAGTAGAAAGTAGAATGGTCAGAGTGGACCTTGTCGAGAAAGTAAGGTCTGAGCAAAGACTTAATGAGATGGAATTAAGCCATCAGCTGTCTAAGGGAAGAAAACCTCAGGCAGAGCTGGATTGAATGCTCTGCGTTTGAATGTTCTGAGCATGTTCTAGAGGAAGATCAAGGCAGACCACTCTAAGCAAGGGCTCATAATAATAAGAGATAAAATTTGGGAGGGAAGATTGGGCAAGATCTTATACTCAGTGTGAAGACTTCGTGAACCAACATAGTTTCAAGCAGAGCTACAACATGATCTCAGTTATATTTCAAAAGAATCTCTCAGAATCATGTATTTAGAATAGATTCTAGGGGATTAATGTACAAGCAGACAGGTAGAAGGTTAATGCAGTAAAATTACAAAATTTGGAAAATCCCCAAAAATACAGGGCAGCAGAAACAAAATTACCCCAAATCACTACTTAAATTTTGACCCATTTCTCATATTTTTCTATATATTTTTGCCTTAAGATTATTCTTCAAATAAAATATTATTCTTTAACAAAATTACAAATAATATAATTTGAATCCCCTTTTAGGAAGGATGAGGAACTTGGCTTTATCACATTAGCTTTTCTATCTGACAGGTATATATTACATGGCTTATCATAAGTTAATTCAGCTTCGGTTTCTTAGTTGACTGTTGTATCTCTGTTTGCATATTTACTTGTTTTTAAAATGTCACATTTATTCACTTTATAAGGAATTAAATTTCAAATATTTTAATTAATTAATTGATTGATTGATTTAGAGCGCAAGTGGGGAGAAGGGCAGAGGCAGAGAATCTCAAGCCAACTCTATTGAGCACAGAGCCTGATGCAGGGCTCGATCTCTGGACCCTGAGATCAGGAACTAAGCAGAAATCAAAAGTCAGGTGCATGACCAACTGTGCTGCCCAGGTCCCCCCAAAATTTAAACATGGATAAGTACTCACTTTTAACACTGTACTAAAAGAGTCTCATTCTTTGACCCCATGACATTAAAACTTTATCAGTATGGTATCCATTCTTTTATTCATTTACTTACTCAAGATAATTTAGTTGCATTGCACTACATTCCCACCACTGTATTAGCCATTTGGAAGAGAATAATCAAGACAGAATTAGCTCCTACTGTATGTTTCACTGTTGGCAAATGCCAAGCTAGCTAATAGTCACTGCTGTCTGGATGATCATTTCTAAAAGAGTATGGTCTGTAAACTACAATCAGAGGCCAATGTTTCTTTAATAATCTGCCTATATTATGTTAAAAAATGATAGTGTTAACATATAGTTTGTAAGATGTACATTACTACTGTGAAATATTTATCCTGTGTTATGCACTAGAGGAGTGGGTCTAGGATAGACAATGTCCCAGATGACTTTAAGAATAGGGGGAAAAGTGTAACTTCTCTCGTAGTATGAAATACTCATGTACATTAACACAAGATGTTGCATAAATTTGGGGGTCTTAATGGCCTTCCCAAAGTTCATTTAAAGATTTTTTAGACACATGGTCAAGAACTTTACATAAAGAATCTTATCCCAGAAAAAAAAAAATCCAAATTTATATTTTCCCTAATATATTTAAAATATTATACTTTTCATAAATATTTCTACGTTGCTATGACTTTATTCTGAGGTATCTTTTGTAAGTATCTGTTAATTGAATTTCTGCCTCAGTATCTAGTGGAGCAAACTGATTTTCAAAGATTGAATGGCTTTGTATTGAGATGTATTCTAAGGTATCTGTGGGTTCAGTGAGGAATGTCTAATTAGGAATGTTGCCCACAGGCTGTAAAATAGACTTGAACTAAAAATGTGTACAATGCTACCTCTGTTGTTTATCTGAGCAACTCCATCACTGGTGGTACGCTCATGCAGATTCCACCAGTGAATGAGCCTTTTTTTTTTTTTTAAGATTTTATTTATTTATTTGACAGACAGATCACAAGTAGGCAGAGAGGCAGACAGAGAGAGAGAAGGGAGGAAGCAGAGCCCGTTGCGGGGCTCGATCCCAGAACCCTGAGATCATGACCTGAGCCAAAGGCAGAGGCTTTAACCCACTGAGCCACACAGGCACCCCTGAATGAGACTTTTTATTTAAGCTGTAGTCAGTTTTACCAGACACTAGTCCAATTAGATGTTTTATTATCTTTTTGGGCTATATGCCTAAACATTAGGCGAATTTATAGACAGAATATCAGAGAATAAGACTTTTGCCTTTAAAATAGCCATCTTTGGAATAATAAACTTAATGTCCATTGAATGATGCAAATCCCTGAAAGGATGGCAGCAAAGTGTCTCTGATTTCAATTGTAAGATTTGACAACAGGAAGTTAGTCTTACACTGATTTCCAACATTATTAGCTCTCACTATGTTCTGTTGGGTTGTTTATTCTGACTTGGTCTAGGAGATGGCTCCTCCCTTTGATTCTTTGGCCCATGTGGTTAATGTTGGTCATTTTTGTAAGGATGAATGAGGTAATAGATAACTAGAACATAGAAGAGTTACCTATGGATAGAATAAGCCCATAGGAACACAGTTAAAAAGCATGATCAGATTTAACTAATCTTGGTGAATGTGCTTAGTGGTCAAATGGGAAATTTAAATAAATATAGAGCCATAACTTAAGAGGAAAAAGACATCTAACAAATACAATTCTGGGCACATCTGACAATGTTCAGATGTAACATAATAAACCAAGAGTTGTAAAATGGAGAGCAAAAACCTATAGTGAGGGGCGCCTGGGTGGCTCAGTTGGTTAAGCAACTGCCTTCGGCTCAGGTCATGATCCTGGAGTCCTGGGATCGAGTCCCACATTGGACTCCCTGCTCGGCGAGGAGTCTGCTTCTCCTGCTGATCTCTCTCCTCTCGTGCTCTCTCTCTCTCTCTCAAATAAATAAATAAAATCATTTAAAAAAATAAGAAAAAAAAAACCTATAGTGAATAAATCATAGTTAAGAAAACTAGGAGAGTTGAGTATGGTAAAACAGTAACATTGAATTTAAATATAATGTGGTGACCTTTTTTTATTATCTCTAGGATTTTACAATGAATGGGGACCATGAAAAGCTTGCTATGGGTTTGGATTTCATCCATATACAGTTTGGATTAACTTCTTATCTTTCCACTCTAATTTTCTCAGAGGCTACGTTTTATAGCTTTGCAGTTGAGTGCCAAAAAGGTGATTAAAATTCAGCTAATAAAAAAAAAAAGAAGAAGGATATTGGAGTGATTTGGTCTGAGGGAAAAAAAGGCTGGGGAATGATTTGATTGTTAAATCAGATAATGGGAATTAGACTATTTCTATTTCCTTATATTATAGAATAAATGGAAGTCTGTGCATTTTGTCTATAAGAATTTTTTAAAAATGAGTTCCCTGTCTAACGTATGTTCGATGTTGGCCAGGTTGGAGTTTATTAAAAGTTGGGTAGGATGGGGTTTATTAAATGGACTCTTGATATACTTCTCTTTTCTGTGATACAGAGTTATCTTTTTCTTAAATCTTTGAAAATATATTGTTCAGTTTTTCAAGCTATATTGTATTTAGTAAGGTTAGGTTTTTCCTCATGTTACTTTACAATTAAAGTTACTAATATTAAAGTCAAATTCCATCTCTTAAAAAATACTTAAAGATACTAGTATATCAATTTTCAATAATTTTTCCTCTCATTCATTTTATAAGATAGCTAAGGATTGTCCCAAGTTATATCAACCAAGTCAATAGGTCCAGAAGACAAGGCTTGAAAACTAATTATCATGAAAATAGCTATTTTTAATAATACATATTTGTTCTTCTGTTCTGTTTATGAATGACTTAAAGAAAAAAAGACTTAAATAAGAAAATAGCCATAAATCTATAGCTATATAGACCTGTATCTATCTATCCATCTATCTATTTGTGTGAATGTGTACATACAAATATATTTAAAGGTAGAAAAAATGGACTAATACAAAATATATCTCCCCAAAGTTTGTGAAAAAGATGTAATCATTTTCCAATCTATGTATACTCTTTTAAAGTCAGACACTAAGAGTATGGAGCTATATAGAGAATAGGTGAAAAAAAAAATCCCTTTTTGAGTCATAAATATACAAAAGATGATTGAATATTGTCCACTTGTGTTAATGAAACTTTGTCCACTGTGTTAATGAAAAATTAAATTAATTAAATTAAAAGCAAATGAGAGGTATTTAGCAATACACTTCATTTCCTTTTCTATCAAAATATTTTATTTATTTATTTGAGAGAGAGACAGAGAAAGAGAGAGCGCCCACACAATTGGGAGAGGGGCTGAGGGACAAGCAGACTCCCTGCTGAGCAGAAGGCCTTCAGTGGGGCTTGATCTCCTCCCCGGACCCCCAGATCATGTCCTGAGCCAAAGTCAGATGTTTAACTGACTGAACCACCCAGGCAGTCCAAAAATACACTTTATTTCCTAAATGCCTGTTTGTTTTCTTCTTATTTTAAAGAAAACAGGTACTTAAGAACGATATTAATTATAATGCTCATGGGCTTCTGGGATGGTACACAAATGTATCAGTAGTAAAGAACTATTGAGGCTTATGCTTAGAAGTAAAAGAACTGACAGGGTAAAAGCTATTCTTAGGAGACTGTAGTCAAGGAAATCATTTTTGTTTAAGTCAGTCTCTTATGTTGATAAATAACCTAAGTTAAACAAGCAAAAAGATGTTTATGCTGCTGTATACAAGTTGAATATAAATTACAGTGAGTAATTTTTATTAAGTTTATGTCTATCAGATATGAAATTTAAAATGATTCAAAGTGATCTTTTGAGAAAATTCATCTAAAAAAGGTCTTATAAGAGAGAATACTGGCCTTAATTTGGGGGATTTGTTAATCTATTAAACCCATAATTAAAAACTATTCAAAGACTAGGTTTTGTTTTGCTTTGTTTTTCTTATTATCAGCTAGAGGTCAGGTATTTTAAATGTGAATAACAATGCTAAAAGTGGGTAATTCGAAGAGAATAAAAATTATATGTGAATAGACAGTATTATTTTTAAAGTAATTTCTCCCACATCAGTGAGCTTCCAACTAAACATATCCAGGTTTTACAACACATAGTTATTATTAGTTGGTGCTCTTTTCTTCTATTTTTTCCTTCCTTCCTTCTTTCTTCCATTCCATAATTTATAATTTTTTGTGGACTCTCAATGTCATAGTATTTGGGAGTAGAAACTTGGGAGGTAAATAGGTCATGAAAGTGGAGCCTCATGGATGGGGTCAGGACCTTAAAAAAGAGGCCCTGTGAGCTAGCTCACCCTCTTCCTGCTAAGGAAGGAGACACTGAGAAGTGGGCAGGCTGTGGTCCAGAAGGCAGCTCTCACCACTACCTCACCATGCTGACCTGATCTCAAACTCCTAGCTTCTGGAACTAAGAGAAATACATTTCTGTCATTTATAAGCTACTCAGTTTATGGCATTTTGTTGTAGCAGCCTGAACAGAATAAGACATTATTTTCATACCGAATGATCCCATTTCCTGAAGTGCAAAAATAAGCAAACCTAATCTATGGTGTTAAAACACAAAAGAGTGGTTATGGTTGAAGGGGACATTATGATTGGAAGGGGGCCGTGAGTACAGCTGCTGGAGCTTTGACATTTCCTGTTGAGTTGAACCTTATGCAGTTCTTGGCATAGAAAGGAGTTTCAATAATGTATTCATTTCATATGATGACCGGAATTATATGACTCTAATTCAAAAAATACGTTTTGAGAATACTTTAGTTTTAGGACCTCACAAGTGACAGAGGCTGTCCCTACCACCATCAAGCATACAGTATATGCTGAATATAGCAAGTACAAACAACTAGACAGGTCATTAGAAAACAGTGGGATCTGTGCACATGAGAAGTAAGAGTAGCAGTCCCCAAGTATCGCTATGGTATGGGATTTAGGAAAAAACTTTATAAAATGACATTTATGTTAAAAGTTGAAAGATTGGAAGGTTTTTTCCTTAAAAAGAAGATTAGAAAGATGTTCCAGTAGATGAAATAACATGTACATGACCCCAGAAATGATAGACTGCATTGGCCGTTTAGGTAACTGGAATTTGTACAGATTTGCTTAAGACTTAAGCACTCAAGACATAGAAAGAGTCATTCTTTGGCTCCACAACTACATTTGCAATTTCTTCTTAATATATTTGGTGTATTGGAAATGTGTAAGCCTCACTTCTTCAGCTACTGTATTGGTTAAATTGCAGGCTGAGATTTTGTAACAAATGACCACAAAATATAGTAGTTTAAAGAGATAAAAATGTGTATATCTGGTATGTTATAGTCCGGCCTTTAATCGTGGATTAAGGCAGGAAAGGAGGTCTTCTGTCTTATTGTTCCTAGCATATTGTCCTATTTGCTTGTTTACCACTGACTCAGCTCCTTGTCTGCATTCTAGTCTACAGAAAGAAAGATTTAGGAAACAATATTCTTTTGACAAAATGATCCTGATGTTTTATACACCACTTTCCCTTATTTTTCACTGGTAATAACCTGGTCATATGGCTACAGTTAGCTGCAAGGGAGGCTGGCATGTGTAGCCTCTAGCAGAATGACCCTGTGCCCAGCTAAAAATCTGTTACTTATAAAAGAGGGGTAGAAGGGACTTGGGAAATACCCAGTAGCATCACAACTACTAATTTCCAAAGCTCCTTTGTAACTGTAAGAAAATGCCATTAGGCAGATGCAGGTCGATAGGTGGGAGATCATGAGAAATCTTGTATGTGAAAATATCAAAATTAAATGTTTCTATTTTATTTAAAAACAACTTGGACCCATTTATGGGTTGCAATGAAAGGGGTGAGATAATCACATTTTCATTTTAGAAAAGTATTCCCTGGATGCAGTTTAGGGAAAGGCCAGAGGGAAGAAACCCAATTTTGGAGCACTGGTAGGAATCTGGTTGAGATAATATCCTGAATTGAACTTAAGGAATTATAGTGGATACTGGAGTTCAGATAGAAAGAAATCATAGATTTGTGTAAAATGATTATACACATGGTTTTGAATAAGATGTGATGGTAGAAAGAAAGTTTTGTGGTAAACGATAATGATATCAAGGCAACAGGCTGGACGGGGTTGTGACCTCTCAGTACCCAGAAGTATTAGTTAGAAGAGAGTGAAAAAGATGAGTTTAATGGTGCATGTAGAAAATTCCAGCCACTGTACTAATTAGATACAACTATGTGGAGATAGGTCTAGGCCAAAGGCATCTGTTGGAGACTTTGTTCTTGAGTGAAGAAAAGAAGCTAGAATGGGATCCTAAGAAAAGTCAAGAGTGCAGAGTAGACAGAGAAGTTAAAGTTGCATTCACTGGGAGTTCTTTGCTAATAATAATTTATCAAATTCACCTAAACTCAATTTACCAAATACCAGTCCACCGAATATCAAGTCACCATTCATTGATTCACCATACTACTGATTTGTCAAATTGAGTTTGCCAAAAATGTTTTCCATATTTTATAACAATTTCATTTTCTTGAAAATATTCAAAAAATCTCTTTTTCAGTGAGTTTCATGAAAGAAAGTGTGCTCAGCAGTGTCAAATGCTCCAAGTTCATAATGACCTTGCATGACGATATACATATCGGTATAGTTCCTAAGGTCACTGTGAGATTTCTCAAACAAGCAGTTTAGCTTAAGGACCAATGTTAGATCCAAAATCACTGGCTGTAAGAGCTTATAATCCTTTAATCATTTTACCAACCAACTTGGTCCACTGCCATTCACAACTCAACTCCCTCTGATCTAGAGTAAATTTGAATTCTGCTGAGGCAGTTCTTTTCTCTGATGACTCTAAAATGCTATATGACTCCATAGGCTTCTATCTCAGGAAATTTGTCAATTTCAAATAAAACTTTTCCCAAGTTTCAAGTACTTTCACATTTTACTTTTTTATTGTGTTTTGTTAGTCACCATACAGTACACAACTAGTTTTTGATATAGTGTTCCATGATTCATTGATTGCATATAACACCCAGTGCTCCATGCAATCTGTGCCCTCTTAATACCCATCACCAGGTTCACCCATTCCTCCACTCACCTCCCCTTTAAAACCCTCAGTTTGTTTCTTGGATTCTATAGCCTCTCATGGTTCGTCTCCCACTACGGATTTAAAAAATTCTTCTGTCATTCCCATGGGGTTGTTTTTAGAGTATACTTTGTTCCTTTCTCTAGATATGTATTTCAATCTGATATAAGTTTACCTGTGCCTGAAAGACTTTCTTAAAAATTTCTTATTGGGGTCACCTGGGTGGCTCAGTGGGTTAAGCCTCTGCCTTCAGCTCAGGTCACGATCTCAGGGTCCTGCGTTGGAGCCCCACATCAGGATCTCTGCTCAGCGGTGAGCCTGCTTCCCCGCCCCCCACCCCCTTGCCTGTCTCTCTGCCTACTTATGATCCCTGTCAAATAAATAAATAAAATCTTGAAAAAAATTCTTATTGGATAGTCTGCTGCTGATGGATCCTTTCAGATTTTGATTATCTGAAACTATCTTGTTACAATTTTATTTTAGAAATGTGTTTCCACTGAGGTTAAAATTCTACATTGAATTTTTTCTTTCATTACTTTAAAGATATTGTTTCATCCTTTTTCTTACTGGAATTGTTTTCCAACAAGAAATCTATGTTTTCATTATCTTTGTTTTTCTGTTTATAATGTGTCTTTTTCTTTTGAATGTCTTTGAGATTTCTTCTGGGGCAACTTTTTTATTTTTATTTTTTTAGTAACTTCTGTACCCAGTATGAGGATCAAACTCATGACTCTGAGATCCAGAGTCACATGCTCTTCTGGGTAGGCCAGCCAGGTGCTCCTGGTTTTGAGTAATTTGATTATGTTGCCACTTGGTGCAGTTTTCTTCATGGTTCTTTTGCTAAGGTGCTAATAAGGTGAAGTCCCCATGTGATGGTTGCCTTCTTTTTTTTTTTTTTTTTTTTTTTGGTAAATGAAGAGATTGTTCATCTATTGTGAATGAGATCATGAGATCATAAGTGGTGTGTGGAACATTTAAAGAGATAAGAAATATTTACTGTTAAAAAATGAGGGTCTTATTGATAGTAATGACTGCTAATGTGTAGTTTCACTAGTCTCAAGCTTTTTTATGTTTTCAAGCATTTCTTCCCTTTTCTGATATAGGCATCAAGGAAACAGTTAGAAAATAATGAAGATTTTTTCCAGCTGAATAGTGGGCTATTAAATTTTATTATATAGGGAATGAAGTATACAGAAGAGAGGGGTTGAGTGATGAGAAGAAATTTGGGGGTTTCAAACAATTAAAGATTCCGAGGTGATGAAGAAATAGGTATGGATGCACAAAGCAGAGATCTAAAAAAGGAGTAGTCTAGGATTAAAATATGGAATATTTTAATGTAATACATTTCAGAGTTGCAGTTCTATGTGACAGCACAATCCAAGGTGTGGTCATGATAGATCAATGCTGGGACAGATGGAGATGTGCCATCAAAGAAGTGAGGAAGGCAGAGCATAGAATAGATTATCCACATAAAAGTCAAAAGACCCCAAGGCATGAACTAGTGCTTTGGGATGAAAAGAAAATCAGAGAACCAGGTACCAAATCTTTACTGAATGAAGTAGAGTTCCAGGACTTCAGTATTTGGTCAGCGACAGAGAAGTAGACTATGGTAGTAGAAGAAGGAGTGGCCTTGAAAGAAGCATGTGTTTTACATGATGGTTGAACAGTACTGGTAAGAGAAATGGGAAGATGAGAATACCAACTTCAAACTCTTATACCCATGAATGTGGGACCTGGTTGAATGGGAGGACTCACTTGGGAGGAATTATCACTCACACAGGCAGAAAGTGAAGTCAAAAGGATTAACACATGCTGTTTTATTGGCTAAAACTTCTTCTGGATGGATCTGATTATAGCACAAAGAAGGGAAGAAAAAAAAAAGAATGAACAGGAAAATAAATCATGAGGAGAAAAGCTTTGCTGAAAAGAACCTATTAACCCCTAAAGTTAGAGGACAAAAATAATTTGGAAAATAATTACTGTAGGGTTCGATGAGAAAACAAAAACAAAAAAAGAGTAACATCTTAAGATGCAACAAGACATGACCCCTATTAGAGCACATTTCAAGAAAGCCCCAAATATAAAAACAGATAACATCTACATTGGAGTCTGTAAATAGAAAAATTGATAAAAACAAAACAAAGCAAAACCTCAGCAATAGGAAATGAAGTTATGATGCCATGTTGAGTGAAAAAACCCACAAAAGTTAAAAAAAAAAAAGAGAGAGAGAGAGAGAGAGAGAGAAAATGTTAAGGCAGATTTCCAGATCCAATACCTGAAGAGTTTGTGATCATGAAAAACAGACTAGAGAAAACAAACAAACAAAAAAGAAAATAAATGTAAAAGAAGAATAATTTCTTTTTTTTTTTTAAAGATTATTTATTTATTTATTTGACAGAGAGAGTGATCACAAGTAGGCAGAGGGGCAGGCAGGGAGAGAGGGGGAAGCAGGCTTCCTGCTGAGCAGAGAGCCCGACAGGGCTCCATCCCAGGACCCTGAGATCATGACCTGAGCTGATGGCAGACGCTTAGCCCACTGCGCCACCCAGGCGCCCCAAGAATAATTTCTTCAATTAGATTGAAAGGTCTCACTGTGCTCTGGGAGAAAAAAATGGATAAATTAAAAAAAATTTTAAAAAGTCTTGAATTCATCTCAAGTTATGAAGATTTAGAATAGTAGTTGCTTTTATAGTTTTTTTTTTCTGCATGGTTTTGTATTTTAAAAAATTTTGGCAATAAACAAGCATTTCGTGATTATAAAAAACATTATTTTAGGATGAGATGAAAAAAGATATGTCAAAATTATAACTAGATTTCTATGTAAATACTGAAAAAAATTCCAGAAAACTGTATTTTTACTTTAGGTTTTGTTCAGTGAAAAAAAAATATTTACTTCCGAAACAGTTGAGAGCTGTTGTCTGGTGGCTGTGGAAATCCCCCTTTCTGAAATAGAAAGAACTAGCACAGCACAAGTTATTAAGTGAAGTGGATATCATCAAACAGTCTGTGAAAAGAGCTCTTAGAGTTATGGGAAAGTATCTTTTCTTAATAGAAATGTTAGCACTTCCCAGGCTCATTTATTGTTTGGGAGTGCACCACGGTTTGCTTCATTCCTATCAGATCCCAAGGTCAACACTATTATTTCCAGTTAAATCCTGCAGATTCTCATTGAACATTAAATAAAAGTCACCTTGTTTCAGTGTTTCAGTGTAGCTACCATGGTGATATTAAGGAAAGTGGAAACGTCTACAGCTGAAGTCTTTAAAAAATCTTTAAAAAGGTTTGTTTATTTTACTGTATCAGATACAGAATAGCATTGATTTCTAAACTGAGAAATAGGGTCATCTGAACACTGGAAATTAAAGTCGTACGAAGTAAGCATTGTTCTGGAAATATCAGAATGTGCCAGCCTCAGAAAGAGACTTCAGAAGAGCCCTGGGAGAATGAAATGAGAGAGAATATTTTGCGTTATTTGAAACAGAGAAGAAAATATATTGGAAGATAGGAGTCTATCAGGATGAGTTGGAAAACATGAAAAACACCACTGAGAAAATTCAAGTATTTTGGGGAAAGGACGTGAACATAGAATGTAGCATCAGACTTTCATGCTGTTCGTGGATAAACTAAATGACCTAAAATGCTTTTTCACACCCAGTTGTCCTTTCTTGTAAGATTCTTTTATTTACAAAAGTGACAAGAACACAGAGTTTCCTAACATTGTTTTCCATGATTTTTTTCTGTAATTGAGAAATGACTATCCAAAACATTTTTGTAGGAGGAATTTAGAAGGGCTTCTAAATCGTCATAACCTCCCTAGACATAAAACCCTTATTTTCCAGTTAAGAATGTGGCAAAACGTGATTGGTGGGATTTAGGGGTCCTTCCCTGCAATTTGCTGGAATGTGGAACTTAATGTTGGTTGGTTGCCTTTCTTTTGAGCCATTCAACTACTTTTTTTTTTTTTAACACTTATGTAATCTCATTAATTTTCTCAAAATCCCTGAGAGCTAGGATACTGATATTTTTCTCTTAAAAGTGAAAGGATTTGAGGCAGGGTGACAAAATTGTCTGATGACGAAGCAGCAAAGAAAAACTGCTTATACAAGCTCAGACACTTGGTGTGGACACTCTCAATTAACATAACTCAACTTGCTCTTCTTTTTGAATGAGTCCCCTGGTGCTATCACCAGTCTGTTTTAAAGGTCTCTGGGAATCAGGGGAAGCAAGCAATAATGGGAGATGTAGGTCAGCCAAGGAAGTAAAATGTTATTTGCATGATTTCCTCTCTCTGTGTTTCTATGAAGCTTTTTTCTGTTCTTAATTTTCAGTATCCTTGAATTTACAGCTAAGAGTTAAGGATAAAATGGGACTTTATAGATGGGAAGTATAGAGAGGCAATTGAAAAGCTGTCTATTCTCAGGAAAATTTGTTTTTAATCTTATTTTAGAGATAACATAATGGAAACTCAAAAGTAGATGCCTTTTTTTCTGGATCCCTACTCCTATTGGACTGCATCTCATTTCGGGGAAGGCAGATGAGCTAAAGCCTAGAAGGAATCCACCCAGATTAGTGAAAACAGGAAACATAAACAGAAAGGAAAGAGTTTGATCTAAGTCTCCAAAAGAATGAATAAAATCCTGTTTTATAAAATTTTTCCTATTTTTACTGGAACTCATTTAAATGGCTAATAGCTACTGTTGATTAAACATCAAGTGACAGGGACTACTCTAAGAGCTTTACCTACATTGCCTCATGTAGTTTATATAAACCCCACGACATAGGCATTATCATTTCCCCTCATTTTCTAGACGAGGAAACTGAGTGGAATGAAATTATGTGTCTTGTCTGAGGTTAACATTTGGAGCTACTTGGGTAGCCTTGTCCCACAACTTACACTCTTGACGGTTATGACATATTACCCTATAATGCTAAAAGACTATTATTTATATTGCTTTAATACTGCCTCTAGGGGCACCTGGGTGGCTCAGTGGGTTAAAGCCTCTGCCTTTGGCTCAGGTCATGATCTCAGGGTCCTGGGATTGAGTCCCGCATTGGGCTCTCTGCTCAGCGGGGAGCCTGCTTCCCCCTCACCCCGCCTGCCTCTCTGCCTATTTGTGATCTCTGTTTGTCAAATAAGCAAAATCTTAAAAAAAAATACTGCCTCTAACTCTGTGCAAGATACACCAGCAGACACTGTGATACTTTCTCTGACAGCTCGTGGGATAAAGATACAGAACGGCAAAAATCAAAGGTTTACTCCAGACAGATCTTCATTGCGGTGAGACTCCACTCCTTTTATAGGAATGACAGAGAAGGAGATCCAGAAGCATCTTGTCCATGGTAAATCAGCAGCCATCTGGAGGATGGTGGCAGACTCCATGAGAGTTTGATGTGGAAATGTTTATTAGTCATGTACTGGGCTTCTGGGACTTAATTAGTAGTAGCCTATTAGGGAGAGTTGGGGGAAGCGGGAAGGAGGGATGGAGGGAGAAACACAGAGAGGTATACTGCAAATATATTTATTTGGCTAGCACTTACCAGACCAGAAAGCTCAAATCTTTCTTTTCTGGTTTAAATATGCTTTCTCTTATCCATTCATTCAATACAGTTCACAAGTCCTTGTCCGTGGTCCTGATAAAACACTATTTGAACAAAACAATAAGGCATTGCTCTAGGAGCCACACAGACATGGGAGTGGCTGTTTTACTGAGAGAGAGAATAGTGGACAGAAGGAGTCCACCAACTTGGCTGTCTTGCTGCGGTATTGAAATCCATCCCTGTGTATTGGTTCTTTGCTGTCTTTGTGTTCAAGGATACTCAGGCCTCCCTAGAGTTGCTCCTACTCCTGTTTTCTGTGCTCTCTGGGTTCTTGCTTGTAGTCTGGGCTGCTGTTTTCTGCTTTAGTTTTGTGGATTTTCCTTATGATCTGAACCTCAGAAATTTAACACTGCAGCTATTTTTTTAAAAACTATTTTTCAGTTATTTCTAGGGTTTTGTGCTGAGGAAGGAGACCTCAGGGTGCTCGATTGCCATATCAAGAGTGAAAATTGGGGAGCACCTGGGTGCCTCAGTGGATTAAGCTCTGCCTTTGGCTCAGGTCATGATCTCAGGGTCCCTGCATTGGACTGTCTGCTCAGCAGGGAGCCTGATTCCCCCTCTCTCTCTTTGCCTGCCTCTCTGCCTGCTTGTGATCTCTGTCAAATAAATAAATAAAATCTTTTTTTTTTTTTAAGAGTGAAAACTGGTACTGACATTGTTGAAAAATATTTTTGAAAATCCTCCTTTGAGGAGTTTGAAAGTTTCCCTTCTGTTTCTATTTTTTGGAACAACTTCCATAGAATAGGTATTAGTTCTTCTGTAAATGTTTGGTAGAATTCCCCCGGGAACCCATCTGGTCCTGGACTTTTGTTTTTTGGGAGGTTTTTTTTTTTTTTTTTTTTTTTTTTTTTACTGCTTCAATTTCATTACTGGTTATATTCAGATTGTCTATTTCTTCCTGTTTCAGTCTTGGTAGTTTGTAAGTTTCCAGGAAGGCATCCATTTCTTCCAGGTTGCTTAATTTGTTGGCATACAGTTGCTGGTAATAATTTTTAATACTTGTTTCTATTTCCTTGGTGTTAGTCATGATCTCTCCATTTTATTCATGATTTTACTGATTTGTGTCCTTCTCTTTTCTTTTGGATAAGTTTGGCCAGTGGTTTATCAATCTTATTAATTCTTTCAAAGAACCAACTTCTAGTTTTGATGATCTGTTCTACTGTTTTTCTGGTTTCTATTTCATTGACCTCTACTCTAATCTTGATTATTTCTCTTCTCCTGCCTGATTTAAGTTTTATTTCCTGTTCTTTCTCCAGCTCCTTTAGGTGTAGGGTTAGCTTGTGCATTTGGAATTTTTCTACCTTTTTGAGAAAGGCTTGGATGGCTATGTATTTCCCCCTTAGGGCCACCTTTGCAGTATCCCATAGGTTTTGAACCTGGAGGAGATTATGTTAAGTGAAGTAAATCAAACAGAGAAAGACAATTATCATATGGTTTTACTCATATGTGAAACATAAGCAATAGCAAGGAGGATCATAGGGGAAGGGAGGGAAATCCAAAAGGGGAGGAATCAGAGAGGGAGATGAACCATGAGAGACTATGCACCCCAAGAAACAATCTGGGGGTTTCAGAGGGGAGATGGGTGGGGGGGAGGGAGTAACAGGGTGGTGGGTACTGAGGAGGGCACATGCTATCATGGGCACTGGGTGTTATACTTAACTAATGAATCATTGAACACTGCATTAAGGACTAAGTATGTACTATACAGTGGCTAATGGAACATAATTTTAAAAAAGAAAAGAAAATTCTTTTTTGAAATGGTGTTCAGATCCTGGAATATATTCCTTGGAATTTATCAGTGTATACATTTTTCATCCTCTGAATTGGCCACTAGAAACTGTAAGTCAATTCTGCATAAAATAGGTGATTAGATATAATAAAAACATTTTTGGCAAAAAATAAAATTAGCAATTGGCATGGCCATAAAATCGTGATTTTCTTTCAGAAGGCAGAATTAACGCCCAGCATCTTTGTCTTCCCTTACTTATTTGCTCACTTACTGTTTGGTTTGCATTTTTAGGCACTTCGAACATGTTCCCTGATCATTTTGGGAAAATATCGCAATTGAACATACAATTCCAAACAAAGAATCTTTCTATGTACAGATTGCTTACAGACCACTTCTGCATCTCAGGACCACCACATACAGGAGAGTTATTCACTGTAATATTATCTCTAGGCAAAATTCATGTGAAACATTTGAATTAACCTATTATAAACAAACTTACTTTTCATAAAGATATGATGAAAAGAGGCTTTCTATAATTCAGACATGGGTATTCATGCTACCACTGTCTAAAAACTTCAACCACATCCAGATGAAAAAAATTATACAAACCTTGTTCTTTGTCTCAGCTAAATGTTAAACTGCTACATTACGTATCTATCATGGCAAGTTGTTAAGTTGCGAATGCATAGCTTTCTCACATACGATCTCTACTAGTAAGTCTGACAAATGCAGGGCTAAGACTGCAGGGAGTTTCTGCTTCTATTTCAAAACCTCAAGTATTAAAATGGCATTGGTGGCTCTAGTGGCATGAATATTCTTATACCTGAGTTCTCTGCCCTTTTTCTAGGAAAGAATTTTCCTGGTTGAAATGTTTCCCACCTCACACTCTAGATAACAGAATCCAGATATAGAGTGCATGAAAGAAATAACATTAGTGTTTTAATAAGTAGATATTTATGGAAAACTATGAAAACACAGCTCTCTTAAAGAAGTTTAAGAAATAACACTTTTCATTCATATTTCAAGTGGTGCAGAAACAGGATTATATATACATATATGTATAAATATATTATGTGCATACTTAGAGTTTTTATAAACAAAGTCTGATTAATTAGCTTTGCACTAGTGTGTAGTATATAAACATTTTACTCCTGTTTCTACTTTGGTTTGAATAGTGGATAAAAAATTGTGGAAGGAAAGCTGTTTAAAATACAACATACAATAGGGTTTTTTTAATATAATTTGCTGCTTGTTTACTTTGTTAGTAGGATAGTTCAAAGTTGGTATATGATTCTCATTTCATACAGAGTAACTTTTAAAAAATGATAATACACAATTTTAACCACCTATCCTCTACAAGGAATTGAAAGGGAAGAAATCCCTTTATAATCCCAAAATAACAAGTAGAGTTAATGCAGAAATCAAATACATTATTTAGATAAATCATATCTTATGTATACTTTCCTAGTTTAAAAAAAAATAGGTATTGAGGTATGTCTGAATAACCACAATAATTTCCTACTTTGCCAGGTCAGGTTTAAAATTCAGCCATCTCGGGGCGCCTGGGTGGCTCAGTGGGTTAAAGCCTCTGCCTTCAGCTCAGGTCATGATCCCAGAGTCCTGGGATCGAGCCCAGCATCGGGCTCTCTGCTCAGCGGGGAGACTGCTTCCTCCTCTCTCTCTGCCTGCCTTTCTGCCTACTTGTAATCTCTGCCTGTCAAATAAAATAAATAAAATCTAAAAAATAAAATAAAAAATAAAAAATTAAAAAAATAAAATTCAGCCATCTCTAAATTTCAGATAATTCTTAACTGTTATACCTTGAAATTTCCAATTTCCATGCTTTAAGTCTGACCACTTAAATTCATGGTTTCAATGCAA
This sequence comes from Enhydra lutris kenyoni, assembly GCF_002288905.1. Taxonomy (NCBI): domain Eukaryota; kingdom Metazoa; phylum Chordata; class Mammalia; order Carnivora; family Mustelidae; genus Enhydra; species Enhydra lutris. The sequence continues at coordinate 21,657,033 of NW_019154095.1, read as the reverse complement.
ATTTAAAATTACTAATCTATTTTATAATATTTGCAATCATCTGAAGATGACTTTTATCTTGCTTTTTGGTTGAAATTACATATATTGCTTGCCATATACAAATTAATATTTTTGATAGTAAAATGCCAATAGTGTAAAAGAGATATCTCCCTTATTTAAATTATTTATGGCTACTAAACCATGGCTAACTTTAGGGAACATTTTCCAAGAACTATGTGTGACAGAAGATACTGCTTGAATTTTTTGTTTTCCCCATGCTTCATTGGACAGTGAAAAGATTTAAAGGAAAATTAGCCAATTGCTTGGGTTGAATTGAAAGAGGGCTCCTTTCTCAGCACCAGACTCCAGGTATCCACTGGGTGAGACAGGCTATGACGGATAAGTGAAATGGCATTCTCCACCATTTGGAGTCAGAGAAGGACAAGGAACATGGAAAGAGACCAATGTTCATGAGTAAAACCTACCTCCTTGCTTTCCCCTGCTGCAGGGATAATGATAGGTAGGCTCACCTGGTTTTCTTCCCTAAAGTTAATGAGGTGAGGTCTCAAAAGAATCATTCTTAAAGTTTGGTTGTGTCCCTACAAGGGATGGGCTCCATCCTTGCTGGAAATCTGCTTGGCTCCAAGACTGCTAGTTAGACCTGGTGTTACCAAAGAAGTGATAGACCAAAGAGATGGAATGGTGGGATGCTGAATCAAAATGATGGAAAGCAAATGCCCCATCACCCGAGTTCTGAAGCTCTGAGGCAGATGGAAGGTCACTCCTGTATATCACCACAGGCCCCAAAGTGATGACATTGGAGGATGAAATTTTGCATAGGAGTACTCCAGGATGACAAAGACACAGGACCCTTAAAAGAGTAAAGTATGCAGGGCTGTCTAGTGAGGGTCAGGTAGAAAATGTAGTTGAGGTTTACAAAGCACCCTCCATGTCTCGGGGAGGCTGTTGAATGAGTGCCTGGATAGACAACAGAGCCCCTTATGTCCTCCGCTTTTTCTCAATGAGCCTAAAAACATGAGTTAAACAAGGGCACAGCCAATGAGCCTAAAAACATGAGTTAAACAAGGGCACAGCAAGGTAATCATGGACACTCTCCCAAGGAGAACTTTCTCTCTGCTCCAACCTCACATAGGTCAGTGCAGGAAAGAGCACGTGGGAGAATGGGGACAAGGAAAAGGAAAGAAGACAGCAGACCAAGGAGAGAACTTCACTTTGAATATGAGTTTAAGATTTTTAAATGAAAGAAGAAAAGTGTTTAAAACTAAAAGTGGTAAAAAAATAAGTTCAAAACCAAATTGATTTGTCTTTAAGGAAGACCACTACCTAGCAAAAAGGTGAATAAAGCCAAAGTGGTAACAACTGTTAGAAAAATAAAATGAGGTCATATTTATCTCCAAAATTTTTCAGTTACTTTGAAATGTAGATTACTAGAGTTGGGAATACCTTTGGAGGATATTTTGGAGGACATTGGAGGATATTTCCTTTTCCTTTTGAAATGACTAACCTACAGTATATGCTCGGTAAATATTGTTGACCAATGAATCCTTATAATTCACCAAACAAATGCAGTATTTTCTGTAAATCTGTCCACAATAAACATCTGAGCCACATCACTTGATTTTCACTCCAATCCTCTTTTTCCTCGAAGTTATGTTGTTTCTACATTATTTCTACATTATTCTACATATAAACACTGTTCAACTTAATTATTAGAGTTGGATTAAATCACTACTCCAAAGCCCTGAACTGTGTCAACCCTTTAAATGACAGTCTTCACACCTTTGTTTCTCAAGCAGTGCTTACTTGTATGATTTAGTTTAAAAAAATGCAGGTGCTACATTTCACAGTATATTTCTGAAGAAAGTCTTGGGTTTCATTCAAGGTTTCTCTGACCCTGGCTTGTGTATGACGGATGTCTTCTTAAGAAATATCATCAGTTACTATGACACTGTGACCATGTAAAACATTTTGGAAGTTTCAAGTTTGGAAACATAAGAATTTCTGAATGTCCATCACAAAGAACCTCTGATCACATTTAAGGCTTACAGAGTGCAAAATAAGTTCATTATATGGGGAAAACAACTTCCAAGTTTCTTGTTATATTTTTGAAGAAAAACAATTTTACTTTTTAAGCATATTCCTTACTATTTTTTAAGTAAGATGGGACTTCTATATTATCCTGTTGGTAAAGGGAGCAGGATAAGGAGATGATGACATAATTTAATTGAACACTCATATTAGTAAAAACATTCGGCAAGCCAAACTTGCAGGACCCTAGAGATACTAGTGATGAAAATAAATGGCCACTTGTCAAAATATTGCACTCTCTCCTTTCATTTTAGCAGAAAACACATCCATAGACACTATAAACCACTTACATTGACACTGGCAAGATACATCCAACAAAGCAAATGGTGTGATATGTCATGATTATTGACACTACCAACCTAGAACTTCTAGAATGAGCTCATGATTTGGCAAATTTGAAGTTACAGTATGTTGCGTGATTTCCTTAGCACTCCCATTTACTGACAGTATCCCATGCCAATATCTGTGCGGCATTCTCCTTCTTACAGTGGTTACTTGATTGCAACTTCAGCAAATGCTATGTAGTGGGTAACTGCCACAACTCACCAAAGCATCTCAAGCATCCACTACAAATGCTTGGTATCTGAACGTGACTTGAGATGTGAGCTCTTTCCAATCTCTGGCAGATTCTTAATTACCCCTTACTGATTGTTAATCCCAGCAATCACAGTCAGTTCCCACAAATGTGCCCCACTATTTTTAAGCTCCATCTCAACGATCTACTCTCTCACTCTCAGACACGGGCATTATTTCTATTTCTCTGCAACTGTGGCAATATTTTTTCTGATAATTTTTTCTTATAATTTTATATACCTTCCCTTCAAATCCTTCTACACTTTTGTTATGCTTTCCTTCTGACCATTTGTCACCCATGTGCTACATATTTCCAGTCTTTATTTGCTCTTAGTGATTTGCTTTCTGGGTGACTTTTGCAGAGCTTTTCTCATGTATGTTTCTTCTTGAGTGTGTGTTGCTACCCCCTGCCTGCAAACGCAAGTATTTTTTTTTTTTAAGATTTTACTTATTTATGTTAGAGAAAGAGGAAGAGAGAAAGAGCATTCACATAGTGGGGAAACGCAGAGGGAGAGGAACAAGCGGACGCTGAGCATAGAGCTCGACCCAGGGCTCTACCCCATGACCCTGAGATCACAACCTGGGCCGAAATCAAGAGTTGGATGCTTAACTGACTGAGCTACCCAGGTGCCCCCAAATGCCAGTATTTAGGTCTCCACTCTCTTAGAACCACCTCTCCCTCAAGTTACCATTCTTTATCTCTTTTCTTCCTTGCCATGCATCTTGAAAATGTACTTTACCCTTGCTTCCTGCACTTCGTTGCCCCATATCCACCTCTTATCGTTGAAATCATTAGCCCATGTCTTTAATGACTTTCTGTTCACTGTTGGACTCCACTTTCTCCCTCCTTCATCTGTGGTGACCACCTCCGCTTTCCATCCTGAGCTTCCCTTGTTTCCCGAACATTAGCCTAATTTTCCCCACTTCTTTGTAACTGTTTCTCTTTTGTGCTTGATCTCCTTACTTTTCCACATTCTATTTATCAGCATTCCTTAAGTGTGCTTAATTTTTATTGTCACTGTTGTTACCATTGTCATCACCTCCCATCCTCTCTGTTGAGTATCTGTTCTCCCCTTTCCACGCTTGTTCTCTACAGAGTGCTTATTTTGCATTTCCAGCTGTTGATCCGTTTTCATATTCTGCTGGGTTTTTTACTACTACCTTAAACTTAAAAGATAGAAAAATGAACTCATTCTATTTTTCCAAAGCCAGTTTTCTTTCCTGATGTTGAAATTTGGATTTATGATAGCATCATTCTCTATTCACTCAGGGGAAAAATATCAAAGAAATAGTGGCGTTATTTGCTGTTGCACCCACTTCCCCATCATTTCACCAACAAGTAGCCACATGTATGGATTCAAAATCCTTTCATCTTTACCTCTGGATTTGTTTCTTTCCTGCTTATTCTGTTTGTTGATTGTTGGTTCCTCTAGCTGGAACTTTGCACCCTGCTTTCCAGGTTGTCTCTAATAATCACATTTCTTCATAACATAATTTATGTATCCATCCCAATTTTCCACAAGTTACTTCCATATCAATCTTCCGTAAGCAGAGATTTAATCTCTGAAGTCTCAAAGGCAAAATGGCCCTCCAGTGCCTAATAAGTTAAATTATATACACCCAACCCAAATTATTAAATCATATATATACATACATCAACCCAAAGTGTGATTATAATTTTTCCTTCCAAACTGAAGTCCCATTACTTCTTTATTTTTTGTGTATTCTCCACTCACATTACAATGTCAACCCTGAATACTCCATTTGTTTTTCAAAAACAATTATTTTTATACTATTTCTTCTGCCTAGTACATCTTATTTTCTGTTTTATTTATTGAAACTTAAAAATTGCCTTTCTTGGGTGCCTGGGTGGCTCAGTGGGTTAAGCCTCTGCCTTCAGCTCAAGTCATGATCTCAGGGTCCTGGGATCAAGTCCCGCATCAGGCTCTCTGCTCCGCAGGGAGCCTGCTTCCTCCTCTCTCTCTCTCTCTGCCTGCCTCTCTGCCTACCTGTGATCTCTCTGTCAAATAAATAAATAAAATCTGTTTTTTAAAAAATTGCCTTTCTATGTGATTTCTGATTTTTCCTGACTTCTGAAATTAAAAGTAATTGCCTCCTTTGAAAAAGTCACCTCCTAATTAAAATCAAGACATAAAGTAGAGAGGTACTATCAGGTAAACTGGGGGGAACATTTGATCTGAAAGCGTGAATGGAAAAGTCAAAGTCAATTACGGAGTCTCTTAAACACAAGATACTGAATACTAAGAGGGAAGGTGATTCTACTGCCTTGAGAACAAATATGAGAAAATAGTGAACTACATAGTGCAACAGATACATTCTATAGTCCATTCTACTTAACCATATCATCCTTGTTTTCATCCCCACTTTTTCTTCTTAACATTAACAAACTCAACACTTCCGATACCCTATAAGAATAGTGATGCATCATGGCAAGGATTCTCATTGGCTGAGACAGGGATGACTCAGTGGCATTTTCACAGTGGAGAACATACTCGAATCTTAGTGGAAGTGTCACACATAGATTTAATAAAAACACCTCAGAGATCAAAAACCACTGTTCCCACTCTTAATTTTCCTCTCTAGCCAAGATATTCACTAGTATGCTTTCCCTTCTATACTAAATGATAAACTTCTTGAAGGCAGATGGTAGGTATTATTCATAATGGTATTTCTCAGATCACTTAGTATAGTCTGTGGTACATAGTTGAGGCTAAATAAATCTATTATGCTTGAATGAAAAGGAAATTTGGATTAAAAATTCTACATGATTCCCTTAATTACAGAATTAGGTTAATTTTTCCTACTTGAATATAACGTGAAATCTTCTACATTTATAAGCCTTGAGGACAGACAGCATGATTTCATATTTCCTTCCGAGAATTATTTAACAAAATATTTGATTCTACTCTCCTACTTATTAGAATATTTAAGCCTGGAAAGTTATCATTTTAATCACTGACAATGGAATGCAGTTTTATTCCAGACCCCAGAGTCCTCTAATCCTTAAATTACTTTTTTGGTCAGCATAATAAGATCTTAAAGAAGGAAGACAAGAAAATATGAATGAATATAACTGATTACTTAAAATTCTTATTAAAAGCAAATTTATGTTTCATACAGAATATTTTGTTAAGAGATAAAAAAAAATATTTGACAAAATACCTCAACCAATATTTCATTTTCTTTCCAAAAACAATTTGATACCCATCAAAATACAAATATAGGGGAAAATGTGAAAGGGGTTTAGTATGAATGACATTTTTAAAGAAAATGCTAATTAAAAAACTCATAAATTTATAGCAAGGCCATGATATAATTAAAAAAATACCTCTTGACAAGCTAAATTTCATTTTTCAAATCTCAGTTTAGAGACATGTTCAAGAGAAATATTAAAAGGGCTTGGTCACCTGGGTGGTTCAGTTGGTTAAGTGTCTGACTTCAGTTCAGGTAGTGATCTTGGCGTCATGAGATTGAGCCCTGTGTTGGGCTCCACATTCAGTGGGGAATCTGCTTGAGTTTCCGTCTTCCCCTCTCCCTATGCCCCTTTCTCCACCCATGCGTGCATTCTCTCTCTCTCTCTCTCAGATAAATAAATAAACAAACAAAATCATTAAAATATAAATAAGGGGCTTAATATGAAGTACTAAGATCATAATCTATATCAGGTACTTTTCTTCTTATATGACATATTTTACATTAATGGATTATTAATACTACCAAATGCATTACACATATTATGTTTAATATCTCAATAACCTCTCAAGGAAAAATTCTTATCTAAAACTCTTATAAATTAGTGCCAGACTAGATATGAATATAGGTGTGCTTAACTCCAAAGACTTATGTCATCACACAAAGAATATTTTCCAATCATACTGCAATACTTGATATAGAATGTTGTGACGAGTCTTATATACTTTATCCCCTCTTTTGGTTTCCTCTATGTTTAGATAGAAATCAAGGAAAATAAGACAGGATCTATTGTTCACCAGTGAGGAAGCTTACCTGTGTAAACAATTCTCTTGCTATACCACTGCACACTATTTTGATTTGAATAGTTTTAATACAATGTTTCATGCAGAAGAAATGGTACTCTCACATACATACGCACCACATACATGTATATATGCATATCATATGTTTCGCATAATTGGAATTCCAAGGAAGGAAAAGGATAAGTACATTGCAAATCAGTGTTTCCTTTTTTTTTTTTTAAGGATTTTTTTCCCAATATTTTATTTACTTATTTGGCAGAGAGAGAGAGAGAGTATGTGCACAAGCAGGCAGAGGGGAAGGGAGAGCAGGAAGCCCCATGCGGGGCTCAATTCCAAGACTCTGGAATCATGACCTGAGCTGAAGGCAGAGGCTTAACCTACTGAGCTACACAGGCGCTCCGGAAATCAGTATTTTTTAAAGAGACAGAAACAGACAAAATGTAGGCAAAAATAAAAAATTTCAGGCATAAAGCAAAAATAGAATTTTTTCCCATAAAAGTGCTCTGAAAATCAGAACATCCAAAAAGCTACCAAATTCTACAAACAACATGAAGAAAGCACTTGCTATTTATTATTGCCTTATGCCCTGTATCTAGGTGAACCCATCTGTTATTAACAGATGCTTAGTTGCCAAAGAGAGGAATTGTTTCATGCTTTATTGTGTAATGATATTAAATAAAGCAGTGCTTTATGTTATCATTTCTGAATTTACAGCTGATAATCACAAACTGGCCCAAGTCAAACTGTGACTTTTCTGGAAAGGTCAGTAAGAAAAGAATCAATAATGTAGATGTTTGTAGGGTTAGTAAAAAGAAGGGGAGCAATATTTTGGGTGTCTAGGTCAAGAGAAGTCATTCAATAATTCATGGGCCATAAAAAGAAATAGGTTACTCAGTTAAATGATGTCTGTTCATCTGTCTTTGTATATGTGGCATCACAGAAATGGAACAAAAGATTAGGGTCCTTTTGACAGGCCCCTCTGCTTGGTAGAGATCTAAAACTGGAGGATCCAGGGTCCTCATTCTTGTGAATGTATCCACTAACAAGCATGCCTCTTATAGCCCTGTTCTCCTTAGATTCTAATATTAGATCTATCACTACTAGGTCCCTGTTTTGGTCCTTTCAGAAAGTACCATAAATTGGGTGGCTTACAAACAATGGAAATTTATTTCTCACAATTCTGGAGGGTGGGAAGTCCAAGATTAAGGCACCAGTGGACTTGGTATCAGTGACGATTACCTTCTCACTATAACTTCAGGTTGTAGAAGGTGCAAGCAATCTCTTTGGGGCCTCCATTTTAATGGCATGAATCTCATTCATGAGGAATTCACTTTCATGACCTAATCACCTCCTGAAGTTCCAATTCCTAATACCATCATACTGGGGGTTAGAATATAATAAATGTATGAATTTAGGGGAAACACTGACCATTAAGCATAGCAAATTCTATATAAATAAGATTCATCAGGGAGATTCAAATCAAAACCACATTGAGATACCACCTTACACTAGTTAGAATGGCTAAAATCAACAAGACAGGAAACAACAAGTGTTGGAGAGGACGTGGAGAAAGGGGAACCCTCTTACACTGTTGGTGGGAATGCAAGTTGGGGCAGCCACTTTGGAAAACAGTGTGGAGATTCCTTAAGAAATTAAAAATAGAGCTACCTTATGACCCTGCAATTGCACTACTGGGTATTTACCCCAAAAATACAGATGTAGTGAAAAGAAGGGCCATCTATACCCCAATGTTCAGAGCAGCAATGGCCACGGTCGCCAAACTGTGGAAAGAACCAAGATGCCCTTCAATGGACAAATGGATAAAGAAGATATGGTCCATATATACTATGGAGTATTATGCCTCCATCAGAAAGGATGAATATCCAACTTTTGTATCAATATGGACGGGACTGAAGTGATTATGCTGAGTGAAATAAGTCAAGCAGAGAAAATCAATTATCATATGGTTTCACTTACTTGTGGAGCATAAGGAATAACACAGAGGACACTGGGAGAAGGAGAGGAGAAGTGAGTTGGGGGAAATTGGAGGGGGAGACAAATAATAAGAGACTATGAACTCTGAGAAACAAACTGAGGGTTTGGGAGGGGCTGGGATTGGGGATTGGGTGAGCCTGGTGGTAGGTATTAAGGAGGGCACATATTGCATGGAGCACTGGGTGTGGTGCACAAACAATGAATTTTGGAATACTGAAAAAATATTAAATTAAATTAAATTAAAAATAAATAAATAAGATTCATGTAATGCTATATATTACATAGGTGAGATGGAGGTTGTGCATTAAGGCTGTAAAATCAACATAGAGAGCTAATTTAAGTGTTTAATAATTCTAAATCTACTTTGACTTTAGAATATAATATTAAATGGATCCTACACAACTCTACATGTTGAGATGCTTAAATATAGCCTCTCTATCTGAATGCATTATTTTCCTAAACACAGACATGGCAGAATATTTTGATAATATCACATGATCTCCATGTATCTCTATTTTTTCAGCAGTTAAATAAACAAAGACTACCAATAGCTCAAGGATTTTAAAAAATTATTCATTTGATTTAGGACAGTGCTTTCGAAAATGTATTCCTGAGGAATACTGATTATGTGAACTGTTAGTAGACATTGGGTGAAAACTGGGCTCTAAGGATTTATATATTTGAGAAAATGTGGGTTAAAAAATGTTAAAGTAGTCTCTTACAGGACATCTTAGAACTTTCAAAATTGAAATGAGGGGAGCGCCAGTTCTGAGTAAGATGGGAGAAGCACACTCCCATCCTGTGTCTCTTACTGAATGTAGCTTCAAAAATAAGGCAGAAGGCATGAACAGCTAAAGGAGAGCTCTTAAAAGGAACAGATGGATTGGGGAAGAAGACCAGAATCAAAGTACCACTGAAATAGCTGTGAATTTGCCATATTCCCCCCAGTTGTTTGCACCGACCTGCATTCAAGGCATCCAGAACTGACAAGTGGACCTCTGCATGAACAGAAATTTCCAGAGAAATCTTTTAGTTTAGATTTGAGGGGTAGGAAAGGATCCTCTGGCAGTGACAGGGGGCAGCAAGGACATACAATCATCTAAAATCTGATGAGGAAGTTTCCTCTCCATTCAGAGGAGCTGTGGTCCAACAGGGTGAGAACGAAATTCTGTTTCCTTCTTTCTCTGTCCTTTTCTCCTTGGTTCCAGACATGAGTACAGTCGAGGAAAGTACATAGCAGAAGAAAGTAAATAAAGCCCCAGCTTTTTGGCCAAAGACCTAAAAAGATGAGACTACAGGGAACAAAGTGCCAGAAAGATCATGGAGCTGAGAAAAGTGACCCGATGAAGTTGTCTATGAATTTCAGTGCCCAGCCCCGAACTACACATGCATTCATCCAATCTCAAACAGTCCATCACAGATGCTGAGAATTGTAGAAAGCAATAGACCATTGCTCATATCTCAGAAAGGCCAATACATAGGACAGATCCTAAAAACACTTCAAAGACTTTGGAAACAGAAATGACATTGAAATAATAACTCACAAATGACAGATTTGAATATGTGACTGGAACTACACTGGGTTTATGGCATTCTAAAGCAAAAATATCAACTTTTACCATAGGATTAAAACAAGTCTCAAAACATAATATTTGAAATGTCCAGGAGAGAGTGCAAACTTATCTGGCATACAATGCCTACCAGCATTTTGAGATGAATAGGGGAGGTTTTTGGATTCGTAAAAAGGATAGGTGTTTTTGTTTTGTTTTGTTTTTGTAAAGCCTCAATTCATAAGACAAGTTGTGCCAGCCGTCTTCATTTGTAGGACAGTTGTTTTTAGTTCCGCAAAGAATTGGATTGTAACCTTTGTGATATTAAGACATTGATCCATCCATCCATCCAATGACAATATCTTCAATTTGCTTCTTTTAAAAAAAAAAGATTTTATTTATTTATTTGAGAGAGAGAGAGAAGTAGAAGAGGAAAGAATCTCAAGCTGAGCGCAGAGGTAGCCCAAAATGGGACTCAATCTCATGACCCTGAGACTGTAACCTGAGCTGAAACCAAACACACACACACACACACACACACACACACACACACACACACACACACTGGTATAGTTTCGTTTAGCTTAGGGAAGAAGGCCTAAAAAAAAAAAAAAATTCTATCAGGCCCTGAATAGCAGCTTCCAATTTGATTAACTTCCAACCACAAAGCTACTTAAAAATAAAAAATTTAAAAAAAAAAATCATTTCAAATATCTTATGGAGCTTCAGCTGGGACAAACAGTAAAAACAACCGCAAAAGATACTACCCTTCCAAGATGTAGAGCCACTCCCAAGATAGGCAAGAGAAAGGACTCAGACAATTCCCCTAAGACCTGTAAACAGGGTCTCCACTAGGACCTCAAATCACAGATGGAAAGCAACCCACTTTTCTGCCTGGCCACATACGTTGGCTCCCAGCCCAACAGTGAGCTACCTGCATATATAGGCAAGAACCAACAACCTTCATGTCCCAGGTGGGCAGAAAGCCCAGCCAAGTTCTCAGGACACAAAATGAAAGAAACATAAAAAGGCACTATCTGTCCCTGGAAGGGAAAGGATCGGCAACCAATGGGCACCCCAAAATCAAATTCACAAAAGTCTGACTTTAGAAAGGAATTTGGAAAGAAATTTTACCTTTCCTTCTTTTTTTTTTTTTTTAAGATTTTTATTTATTTATCTGACAGAGATCACAAGTAGGCAGAGAGGCAGGCAGAGAGAGAGAGGAAGCAGGCTCCCTGCCAAGCAGAGAGCCCAATGTAGGGCTCGGTCCCAGGACCCTGGGATCACGACCCGAGCCGAAGGCAGTGGCTTTAACCCACTGAGCCACCCAGGCGCCCCTACCTTCCCTTCTTAACCAAACACTACAGAGCTCCAAGAGAGCAGACTTTGGTAAGAAGTCTCACCTTTTGCTGTCTCCTGACAATTTTCTTAGGATCCCATCTATAACCTCCAGAGCAAGCAGGGTTTAAAGTAGAAAGCATAGCTTTGGTATCTATTTGGGAAACCTTGCTTTTAAGGTGCCCTTCTTAAATGAACAAACTTGCCTAATTGGAATGATCCCCATAATGGCCATTGCAATTCTAGTTTTCTTAGTAAGATTTTACCATTTTTGTAGATATCTGTAGCCTCCAAGACTACAGTTCCTAGTCATAAAATAAGCAGGTGAGCCAAATGGTTAACACTCAATTCTTTGAAACTTCGAGGATCCCATTTCTTTAGCTCAGCCTTCCATCCCTTGGAAACAAATTAATACCTAAAAGGGATGTGCCGCTGGGTCAGGGATTATGTGTTTTTTTAGAGTATATTTTGCTATTTGGAAATTTTCTTGAGGTTGGAGGGTAATATGGTGTCAAGTTCACCCATTCCTTGACAACTTAACCTAGCATGGGAATCTTACAGTTAGATAGTTAGTGCTTCAACAGCTTTTAAGTGCATAACCCCTGCCCACCAACTTTATGGCTTTGGCTTCCCCGATTCCCATTAGCAAGAAATCTATTAATTCTTTCACAAGATGTCTTTATAGTGGCAGATGCCTTGATGGCTTCTAATAATCTGACTTGTGCCTATTTAGGTTTTGATGGTCAAAACAGTCTGATTTTCTTATCTCAGTTTATTTTCCCAAGCCCTCCTCCTCTCCACCACAGCTTATACTGTGGACTTATCCCAAGGTTTTGTGAGTCCCCTCACAGCTACCAATGTGGACCCCCAAATATAACTATACTGTAACCCAACACAGAGCTCAGTCCCACAACCCTGAGATTATGACCTAAGTGGAAACCAAAAGTTGGATGCTTAGCCAACTGAGCCACCTGGCACCCCCAGGACCTCAAAAACTTTCTGGAATTTTTAGAAAATCCTAGAACATATACAGGGCCCCAGAACCTTTTTGATATATACATACACTTTTTTTCTTATAAAGATTATTTAGTTCAGAGAGCTGCACATGAGGGAAGGGAGCTCAAATCTGAAAGTGACTTACCCAGCTCTCAGTAATGAGGAGAGAAAGAGTGAACTCGAAGTGTTCAGTAGGTGTGTCTCATGCTTAGGCTGTTGGCAGTCAGCTTGGAATCCTGCTATTCGTTGCCCAAAACTATAAAAAAAAAAAATGATTAAAGCAAACAATTTAGATGATACACATCAACTTTAACACTTCATGAAGTCGACAGTCTCCTGAGCGGAACTGCAAAATGAGGCAGAAGGCAGGAAGCTTTTCTAAGATAAAGAATAAAGAACAAACAAGATAAAAATAGAAAATGTCTGATTGTCTGGGGCCATATAGTCAGTCTTGTTGGGGTGAGAAGGCCCAGAGTTGGCTTGGCATTTGGGGACAGCTGACTAGATCTACCATGTTTCTGGTCAAGCAGATTATTTACAGGGACATGAGAGTTACCCAAGTTTCTGTTTGCTGATGTGGCGCCCTAGTAGGAGTAGCTCCATCTTGGATCTCGGAAGTTATTTCAACACAAGTCAGTTGTCATAATCTCATTTGAAATGTGTGCTGAAGCTGTCAGATACCTTGATCATCTGTTATTCTAGGTGAATAAGGGTTTAAGTGGAACTCAACATTTGCCCAGGCATTAGTTTTACTGTCCATAAATAATAGAAAGACAATCTAGATAAGAGAGGCCATGAGTGAGAAATAAATCTCATGCTGGCTTTATGCCTAGGACTAATGAAGAAAAGGAGGTTGGCCAAAATGAACAATAATTCAAACGGGGCAATTGTATGTCCTTTAATTGATTTTACTCATAGGGTTCATAACCCTGAGATATCAGAACTTGTGACCAAAATTGGGATTTGTCAAGTCCAAAGCAGAGATGTCACCTTGGGCACTCTGCACATTGGAAGCTCAGGTAGAGAATAAATTTTACTCACACACATACACACACAAAGTAATATCTTAACGCTGACGTTGGCCCAGTCTAGCAGCAGCCAACTTCCTGTCTTGACTAGCATATTGGCCCAAGTGTCACGATTCAAAATTGATTTCACTTCCTTTTATAATATGAGTCATGGTAGAAAAAAAAAGGCATTTGGATAACTACACAATTCTTTTTGAGACTCTCAAATAATTAGTTACTTCTTTTTTTTTTTTTAAAGATTTTATCTATATATTTGACATGAGAGAGAGAGTGTGCGCGAGTGAGCACAAGTGAGGGGAGCAGAAGGCAGAGGAAGAAGGAGAAGCAGGCTCCCCACTGAGCAGGGAGCCCAACACAGGGCTTGATCCCAGGACTCTGAAATCATGACCCGAGCATAAGGCTTAACTGATTGACCCACCCAGGCACCCCTAATGAGTTACTACTACACAAAAAGAAAAAATTAAAACAAGCAAATTAAAACAAACAAATTAAAACAAAAAATTTTTAGAAATTTTTTAATTTTTAAAAAATTAAAACTCATTGTATTTAGCAACTCAGTTTACTTAGCTTTCTTTTTTTTTTTTTTTTTTAATATTTTATTTATTTATTTGACAGAGATCACAAGTAGGCCGAGAGGCAGGCAGAGAGAGAGGAAAGGAAGCAGGCTCCCTGCTGGGCAGAGAGCCCGATGTGGGGCTCAATCCCAGGACCCTGGGATCATGACCTGAGCCGAAGGCAGAGGCTTTAACCCACTGAGCCACCCAGGTGCCCCTTTACTTAGCTTTCAATTTAAAAAAGTATCACTCCTTCCTAATAATCTCTAATAATTTCCTAATACTTACATATATTAGGGATTGCATATATATAGGATTATCGTTAGGCACTGTAACAATAATTCTGTGAAAGATATTCTAGCATTATTTTTATTAGAAGAGAAAATAAAATCTAATAAAATTTTGTTTTTACTCAATTTCCTTTGGTTTGTGGGAGAAGTGTACAAATGTCTTCTTGAATCTATTATATACAGTACTTTGTGTTTCCTTCTTTTATAGTTCTCCATAGGCTCTTCCTTCTACCCAGACATCACTGTATAGAAGCAGACATCCAGAGGAGTCAGGCTTCATCACTGGTACATGTGCTTGACAGCAGTGCTCATCCTTTCTTAACTCTTACCTAGAAAGTGGGCATGATCCCTGTCCTTCCTGCTATACCAAGTTATTGAGGATCCAATGAAATTAAAGCATTAGATAAATGGAGAGACTATAAAAATATTGACTCATATCCTCATCTTGATTGTTAGATCTTTGATATTCTCCACCAACCCATGCCTATCGAAATCTCACCTTAATTAAAATGGATTTGTCACAGTTTATTTCCATGTAAACTTTATATCTACACAGTCTCCTCTTGATCTTGGTATTTGAGTTGCTTCTTTAAGGTTCATACTAATAGAATAATGTGTGTATATGAGTATAAAAGATATCAAAGCATTACTACAAGGCTTTGTACATCCCTTGAATTCAGTAATTCCTCACTGACAGGAACCCTTAAACCACAGCACAAGGGTGGGTAGGTGGATATACCTGTTTCCTGCTCAAAGCCTTTGTTGGTTTTTCAATGCCCAGCATGGAGTTGGGAGAGAAGGCTCTGGAGCAAGATCACCTGGGTCATATCTCAACTTGCTCATCGTTTAGCTGGGTAATATTGGACAAGTGACCTAAAATTCTCTGCACTCCACTTGTTCAGCTGGTAAAATAAGAATGATATCAGGATTTACTTCATGGGATTATTGAGAAGTTTAAAACATGTGAAGTATTTAAAACACTCCCGGGCACATAGTAAGTGCTTAAAAAGCATTTGTTGCTGTTATGTGGACATGAATGGAAATCTACACTAAGATTTTGCATGATATGATCACTACTTATCTCATCATGATTATGCTACAAGCTCTGCCTCCTCAAACTCTTCTACACACATACTGTTTTACTCCAGCCGTACCTGCCTTCAATAAATTCTTGGTTTGTGGAATTTGGACTACTCCATCCTGCCTTAAGGCATTTAGACTTGCTATCTCATCTACTTAGAATAGTCTTTTCCCTTCTTAATTCCTTCTTGTCTTTCTGAGCTCATATAAAATATCACCTCCCTGGGGATGTCCTCCTTAACATACAAGATTGGGTCAAATCCCCCATTAATCATGAACATAACTTACTGTAATTCTTCCCTGCAAGGACCTATCACAATCGTTATGAAATAATTACTTTTGAAATTCATCTTTACCCATCCTGCTGAAATTCTGTCTTGTTTAATTCTGTATTCTTAGAACTTAGCATAGTGTCCAATAAATATTTGTGGAAAAAATAGATACAAGTAATCAACCACTTGGTAATCTCAAAAGCTCAACTTTCATTGGTAAAAATGGGGCATATTTCAAAATGCCAAAGAACCACAGTTCAGAATGTACTTAAATTATAAATACCAGATGAGATAATACCCCAAAAACTGACTTGTATTTAGTTAACACTACACAAATTTAAACCATCATCATGATTATCCAGAATCCATTTCCTTCAGATCACCGCCAACTATAAAATTTCCTATATAATTCACATTCCTCCCAGAAATCATGGAGGCTGGGGAAGGGTTATCACAAAGCTGTCCATAAACAAGTATAATTTTAGAAAATGAGCAGGTTTTCAGAATATTTCTACAGTGCACTTTGGAGGGAAGTATATTGGATAGTTATTAAATAACATGCCTCTAGTCTAAATTAGACTTGAATAAACTGATCAACTTCCCAGTCAAGACAGAGCTTTAAACAGGTTTTCATTAACATCTGGTATTTCCCAGCTCACTTTTCTCATTATTAAAGCCAATAAATGGCTTGGGTTGAAATTATTCTCAGAGGGTCTTTAGAAGAGAATTGACCAGAGCTGTTTATTACTTTGCTTTCCAAATGTTGCCCAAAATATCCTTTGGTAATCAATGCATGACTAGCATTCTAGAACCTATTAGGGACAGAGAATTTGGAATCTGCTATGCTCTAGGCTTCACTCCTGGTGGAAACTCTGTTAATTAATTTGCTAAGAAACCTTTTATATAAGGGACCTATTTAAAATATTCATTCCTCCTTGAAATTCAGTTCAAGTAAAAAGCTTACCCTTGCAGATAAACTTGTCTATTTTCTCTGATTCATCATGATTGCTGTATAAATAAAAATATTTCCATTTGTCCTTTTTCTTTTGATATTTCCATTTGTTCTTCTTCTCTAACTGTAGTAACTGACTTACTCTAATTTTCCATGAATGCCGATATAGTTATCACTGACTGAGATTTCTGTTCTAAGCTCAATGTAATTTAATTGCTCTGTTTAATATACTATCAAATTTTGTAAAGGGGCTCAAAATTAAGCAGATGCATTTAAATTCTAATTTAGAAACAAGGAAATTAAGAATCTGACATTAATTCTGTATGATGCCTTTTGTACAGAGGTAATAAATCTAAGTTCAGACATATACCAAGCTTGTTCGCTGCTTACAAAGCTTTTCTTTTTTTTTTTTTATTTTATTTTTAGGTTTTATTTATTTATCTGACAAAGAGGGATCACACATAGGCAGAGAGGCAGACAGAGCGAGAGAAGGAAGCAGGCTCCCTGCTGAGCAGAGAGCCCGATTCGGGACTCTATCCAGGACCTTGAGATCATGACCTGAGCCGAAGGCAGAGGCTTAACCCACTGAGCCACCCGGGTACCCCTGCTTACAAAGCTTTAAGAAGCTAGATTACTTATTTTCTTTTTCCCTTATATAATAGTCATTTAGATAAATAAGTATGTTCTGATTTATTTCTGAAGCAACAAGAAAGGGACACCATGGTAGTTTATTAGATCTTAACCCGAGCATGGTTCTCTCCTTTTCCATTGACTTGTCCTCAAGGACATGGCCCCCTTTCTTATCTGTGTGGTATGCAACCAACCAACCACATAGCAGGCTACACAGCAAGAGTCAGGTAGATCCTACCTGGAGGTGGAGCCATGATCTTTCTCTTTCTCATTTCCTACTAATTAAAGGAAAACAGCCCTGAAACCTGGCAGAACAGAAAGACATTGTAATTTGGGGTCAGTCATCGGTAAGATTAGATTCTAATTACTCCACTAACTACCATGAAGTTGGCCAAGTTACTTGACTTCTCTGCGTCTCAGTAACTTTTCACATTAAATCTTGGTGATTCTGTAATAAGCATTACATGAAATCCTGTGTATGAATAGCCACCAGGAATGCAGGTGATTTCAAGGATTTGTTATTGCCGTTAGTGCTATTATTCTTAATAAGAGCACTGGTGGCCTCTGCATGCCCTTTTCACTCTCTTCTTGGTGAGGTAAAATGGTTAACTGGGTGATTTTGTGACTCCAGCATGGAACTAGCTAAAATAAAATCTTAATTCAAACAAATCAATAACCCAACCAGTGAGAATCCTAATATCTTTTCACTTATATGCACTAAGTTGGAGGAGTTAAAAGAAAAATTACCGTGTAATCTATCCGTTAAGAGCTGATTGAGGAGGAAGATGTGCGTGAGCTCCTTTCACCAATGATATTGTTCCTCTTGGGCTTTTCCCAGGTCTCTGTCCCCTAGAGGGTTAGGGTCTTCTCCACAGTCTTTTCTCCTAACCTTGTCCTCCTCCTGAAACCTGCTCTCAGGATCTTCCCCGAGGATCCATTCTCTCTACCCAAGGCTCTCTTAGAGGATCGACTGTTTTAGTGTGGTATTAATGGCTGACCAAGGCTTCCTATAGGAAACCTTCTGGCTGACATTTACATTTAAATAGAAATTTTAGCAGATGAAGTGAGCAGTGTTTTGGAATAAGGGTCCTTTTTGGTTTCACTGTGGCAACATTTACCAAAGGATTTTAAAATCTGAATACTAATTATATGAGATGTTGATGTCACAAGGGAAAAAATGATCAAATACACTGTGCAGAGACTTGGTTAAACAAAATTAAGCAGATTCATTTACTGTAATACTGCTGAGAGCTCTTAATCTACAATGTGCATTGCGTTGAGACGACACTGGGTTATGCAAAGTCATTAAATCAACAACAGTTCTATATACCAGGCATTGTTCAGGAGATATGATGGTATAGTGTTGAATAAGACAGATAAGCTCCTTGCTTTCATGGATCTAACAATCCAGTGTTAAGGCTTGTGGTGGAGGGAGTGGGTCAGAAAATAAATACACACACACTTAGCAAGATGCTTAGAGAAAATGTTAACTTTTTTTTAAAAATATTAACTTTTAAGGGGAAAATAAAGCACAAGGGTATGGTGAGATTAATCGGTGAGGAAAGGCTTCCTTAGGAAGACTGATCTAAAAAGTCTGACTGAAGAGGATAGAGCCCTACAAAGTTCTGAGATGGAAGAATTTCAGAAAGTAAAGAGGAGGAAGTGGGAAGAGCCAAGGTAGGAATGAGCTGGACATGTTCACTATTTAAACATTCACTTTGATATCTCTTTTTCTGAATTTCACAAATGAATAGTGTTCCACAAATCACATTTTGAGAGAAAATGCTCTATAGATTAGGTAACCCCCTACTGTTGGGGGGAGTCCCTCCGCCTCCTGCCATTACTTGTGAGTTGGGCATATTTCAGAGATATGTTTGGACATTTTTTAAAAGAGCCAAATAGAATATACAGATGTTCAACATTTGTCAATTTCTTTTCACTGACTCACTTTGAAAATTGTCCAAGAAAAGAAGATTTTAATACTTACTGTATATTTGCACTGTTGACGAGTCTCTACTATTAAGAATTATGGTTAATTTGTTCACACTCTAATCATCTAATCTCATTAATAAAATCTGATTTCATACTAGCAAAGCAGGGAAAGAAAAGTAAGTGTAAAGGTTATAAAATGCATATGCATGACAACCAAAGATGAATTCTTTTTTCCCCACCAAATGGCAGAAACGTAACATTGGGTTCAGATAAAATCCTAGAGTAACTAAATGCTTTGTTTTGTCTTCTTTTTTCCCCCCCAAAAAATTAATTTTATTTATTCATTCCTGAAAATGAATTTTAATCATAAAGACATGCATTAGTAAATACAGAGGGTATTCTAAATATAAGATCATTTGTTCTATTAATTCCATGGAGAGAAATATAATACCAGGTTATCTAAATTAAATTGAGTCTCTTGTTTAAAAAAAAAAAAGTGAAAAGTATTAATCTTTCAATTTGTTCAAGAGGAAAACGTTAGTTGAACTTTCTCAGTGGCTCATTTTCCACAATTTCAGAGAAAAAAAAAAGTTAGAAACAGAGTCAATTTTAAAGGTGAACAGAAAATTGTCTGTCAAAACAAATACTTTTATATGACTTAGAAAGGACCTGTTTAAAGGAATTATAAGGATTTCTGTCTAAAAGATTTTAATCTCAAACATACAGCATTAATAAGTTTCACACCTTTTACTTCCATTATTATAGGCAACTTAGAGGTAAAATAAGATTATGCTTAAGTAGTTTGTTTTCATCCCGGCTGCCACAGAATTCACCTGGGGATTTTTGACAGGCAAATTACTCAAAAACAGGATAAATGAGTAAAATGAAAATTGAAGGGCCAGTGGAATAAAGCAAAATTGTAGAACAACTAAGGCTTTTAAAAAATAAAATAATGCATGTTCATCATTCAGAAATAAAACAGTACAGAGGGTAGAAGGGGAAGCTCTGTGGTCCCCAGTTATAGTCGTACTTTGCAGTGGGAGTCCTTTTTAAAAGCATATTTTGAATAGTTCAAAATATTTGACAGACAAGTATATCAAACATTCTTGATGAAAATGGGTATAATATTAAACATAATGTTCTGTGCCTAGCTTTAAACTTCTCAATATATTTTGGAAAATGTTTTTATCAGACCCAGAGCCTCGCTGCTCTTATGAATGATGCTGGTTTTCTAAGATAGGTCACAATTTGTTCAGCGAGTCTCCAATTATGAACATTTAATTATTTCTATTTTTTTTTTTTTTTTTGCTTTCACAAACAATACTATTCTGACATTTTATCTACAAGCCCTCCCATGCTGTCTGCAGATTGCTTTTGGTTCCTACCATCTGCCCTGCTCCATGTAGAGCTAGGCCCTATGGCCTACAGAAGAAGTGACTAGAATATGCCCCTATAAAAAATAGCTGTAATTGAGCATGTGAGCAAGTCATGCAGGAGAGGAAGGAGGATACTGGCTTTGCCATACTCTCCATAGCATATATCTAGTTCTGTAAAGCTGTTACATATCTACTGTTTTCATACTTTTTTCACTTGTAAGTTCATTGACATAATTTGGAAGTAATTCATACTACCAGAATATCCTAAGCTATATCTAAGATATGTCCTCTTGGATAAGCATACATTTTATTTTTCTACTGCCTTTCTGCATGACGCATGTGCACGCGTGTGCGCGCATACACACACACACACACACACACACACGAACCTTGCTATTGACATCACATTTTTGGTGCACTTCAGTACAGGAGCTAACCCATCATGATGGCAATTTCCAACACAAGTGTCTTTCTTCAGACTTTTAGCACCACTTTTTGTGACACCATGCCTGGACCCACACATTCCAGTCCCACCTCTAGAGATGACAGTTGTCTAACTTGCTCCACTCAATGATGGATTATATTAGTGAGCACTAGAACCTCAGAATGGCATGGCTCCCAGGCACGATCTGGTGACCCAAGCCATTCAACACCTATATATATTATGCAGCTATTATTTAGGACGTAAATGAATAAGACAGGGCTTCCGGCCCTTGAGAGGCTCACAGTATAACAAGGTGGGTGAAGAAGGTTTGGAAGAAAAGAAGTTCAAATTCACTGGAATAAAGAAAAAGGAAGGCAAAAGGCGCTTGCGGATTGCCAGTGAAACGTGGTAGGGATTCACAGATGAGAGCATTGCTTCTGGTTGCTAGCATTAGAAACAAGGATTGAGGGGTACTTGGGTGGCTCAGTGGGTTAAAGCCTCTGCCTTCAGCTCAGGTCATGATCTCAGGGTCCTGGGATCGAGTCCCACGTCAGGGTCTCCACTCAGTGGGAAGCCTGTTTCCCTTCCTCTCTCTCTGCCTGCCTCTCTGCCTACTTGTGATCTCTGTCCATCAAATAAATAAATAAAGATCTTTAAAAAAAGAAACAAGGATTGATGAAGAATCTTGCACTTCATCTAGGTCTTGAAGGATTCTTAAATTTTTTTTTCTAGGAATGACATTAGAGGGAGGCCATTCCAAATGGAGGAATGGCACAAGTCAAAGACCGGTATTAGGAAACTCAGAGACTGGGGAGCATAGAATACTTTAGTTTTGTGGGAGTATAGGATCCAGAAGAGTGGTGGGAGAGTGTGTAGTAAGGAATTTGGTGCCAAAAGAGTGGTCTGGTCTTTGTCCTGGCTTCTGGGAGGTAATCTCCTAACTCTTGGAGAGGAGGGTCTTTGTTATTCATGGTGCTTCCAAAGATTGCTCCTGACAGTTTATGCTAAGAAGTGACTCATGGCAGGCCCCTCCATAGCTTATGATAACAAGGTGAACTTAGGATATGGGCTTATCACAGCTGAAATACCCACTACAGTATATGATTAGAGGGTTTGGACTTGGGGCCCCATAATATGAGCCTGATCTTCAGAGAGGGAAAGAGGGCTGGCGATCAAGGATCAACCACATGGGCAATTCAGTCCATTCTGCTTACATAATGAAGCCTAAATAAAAAAACCCTGGACTCTGAAACTTCAGGGAGCTTCTTGGCTTGCCAGATCTCTGTGTGTATTGTCACACATCAGTGCCAGAAGGTTAACTCATCCTGAGAATGCCTGAAGCTTTGCGTTTGGAACTTCCATCCTCTATGTCTTTTCCCTTCCCTGGTTCTAGTATGTATCCTTGGCAGAGTGAAAAATAGAAGGAAGAGTTGACATCACCCTGCAGATGGACTTGACTGGGGCTGAGAATAAATAATAAATATAGACAACAAAATACGTAAAGTTTTGAGCAGAGCTGTGGCACCTTAAGATGCTGTGTGTGTGTGTATGTGTGTGTGTGTGAACTGAGGGGGAAAATGGACTTGAAGGCAGAGAAATGTAAATTCAAGGGGAATAGCTGGGAGGTAGTATTCATTTTCTTTTGCTGCCAGAATGAATTACTACAAATCTAGCAGCCTAAAGCAACATACAGTTGGTTATCTCACAATACGGCAGGTCAGAAGTCCTGTAGATACAGCTTTTTCTTTTGCTCTAGGTTCCACTGGTCAAATGCATAGTGTCATCATGGCTGCAGTATTTCCTGGAGGCTCTGGGGTAAAATCTCCTTCTAAGTTCTTTCAGGTTGTTGGCAGAATCCTAATCCTTGTACTTGTAAGACTGACGTCCTTGGGTCCTTGTTGGCTGTTGGTGAGGGTGTCATTCTGATCTTCTGGAGGCCACCTGCATTTCTAGATTTATCTTCAAAAGGCAGTCAAGTCCCTCTCCTGCTTTGAAACTCTCCTGCTTCTTATCTGTCAGATCTCTTTAACGGACCCTTTGCCTTCCTTTCTCACTTTTGAGAGCCCGTGTGATTATGCTGGGCCAACTTAGATCATCAAGATAACCTCTCTTTTAAGAGCAGCATATTAGCTACCTTAATTCCATCTGCAAATTCTGTTGTGCCACAAGAATGTAAAGGTTGTAGCACTAAGGGATGAAGATTACGGGCCCCAAATCCTGCCTAGAACAGAGAAGAAATGAAGATCTAAATAAGTGGTGGCCATGGAAATGTAAGGGGTAGATAGCAGAAGAGATATTGTAGAAGTAGACAACTGGGCATTGTAATCTAACTGGTTATAAAGAACAAATGGAGGGGAGCTCAGAAGGGTTGCTTAGAATTCAACACTTGATGACTGGAAAATAGTGGTGATAATATAATATAATATAACATGTAATCATAATAAAATTACATATATAACATATTTTAATTAATAATAATATATACTAATTAATAATAATATATAATTATAATAATAGTTTTGGTGAAGTTGATCAATTGTGCCTTACAGTTTGAGATGTTCACAGGCTATTCAGTTAGAAATGCCAGTAGGGAATGGATAATAAAGGATTGTGTCTTGGGAAAGGATAAAGTTCTAGGTAAATATTCAGGATTCATCTAGGTAAAGCTGGTAATTTAAATTATGGAAATGGATAATGAAAAGAGAAAAATATGGGGCTAGGACAGAACCTTGGTGGAATGTGTACTATTGTGGAACTGAAGGGTAGCAATGTTTGCTACTCCTGCATCTCTTTGAGATTGTTGAATAGCTCCCTAAATGTTTGTCCTGCCTATACCCTTACTTCATGCTTCAGACGTCAGTTATAATGATCTTTCAGAAAATGCAAGTTAGAATATGTCACATTCTGGCTTAAATTCAGCAATGTTTTCCATGACACTTGGACAAAAAGCACACTTCTAACCACAGGCTATGAAGGCCACCGTGTACTCCAAACCCATCACTTGCTCCTCTTGCTCCCTAGATGATATGGTCCCACTGTCTCTGGTTGACTCTTCCAACACACTAAACTCAACCCATTTTGGAGCCCTTGTGCCATTTCTTCCCCTTATCTGCAATGCTCAATGCTCAGATTTTTATGTAACTGGCCCTTCTCACAATTCAGGTCTGAGCTTAAATATCACTGCATGACAGACGCCCCAATCTAAAATAGTCATCCATCACCTTTTGTCATAATACCCTACTTCTCTGCTATTTATTTCTCATAATGCCTTTTTTTTAAGATTTTATTTATTTATTTGACAGAGTGAAACAGAACATGAGATGGAAGAAGGTCAGAGGGAGAAGCAGACTCCCCACAGAGCTGGGGCCTGATGCAGGACTCGATCCTGGGACTCTGGAATCATGACCTGAACGAAGGCAGTTGCTCAACCGAGCCACCCAGGCACCCTCATAATGTCTTTTAACTTCAAAGTCTAACTTGCCCTATGTTAATATTACTGTATCACATTTCCTTTGATTAGTATCTGCATAATTGATCTTGCTTCCTTTCCATTATAATCTTAATCTTACCTTCTAAATAATTTTTTTAGGTTCTCTTCTTCTTTTTTTGAAAGATGACTATTTTATTTTATTTCATTTTGCTTTATGTTTGTTTTTAAAACAAGCTGAATGCCCAACATGGGGCTTGAACTCACAACCCTGAGATCAAGAGTCACATGTTCTATAGACTGAGCCAATCAGGCGCCCCAGATTTTCTTCCAATCTGATAATCTCTGGCTTTTAAATGATGAGAATAATGAGATAACATTTATGATCATTGATGTATTCATTTTGTCTTCCAACTTATACTTAATTGTCTATAATCTTTTTTTTTTTTGCTTTATTCTGTCTCCTTCCTTGTGTTTTGTTGAGCTGTTAATTTTTTCTCTATTTCCATTTCTCTTTTCTACTAATTTTGAAGTTATAAATTGAGTTTGGTTGTTTTTGACTCATCAGAGCTAACCTGGGCCCAAAGTGGAGCAAATTCTTAGCTTCACCTGTTCTTGTTATTTATTTTCAGTTGCCTTTCTATTTGTTAATCTACCATTATTACATGTTGGGTGTAAAGAAGATATGACACATTGAAGTATGAACCGACACCCAAGCTGGTACATTTTCCTAGTTCAACTGCAATTAAAATACTAAATGATTTAAACTTTTGGAACTAAAGTCATATGAGGCACGTGCAATCAAAGTAAGTTTGGAAAAATAAAAATAACAGGTAATGGAGTTAACATGAGCTGCTAGGTATGAAAACGTATCCCAAAACCTAATTATTGAAATAATATGGGAGTGGCAAAAAGAGAAATAGAATAAAATACAAGCTCAGAAATGGACCAATGTCCACAGAAATATTTTGGATATATTCTTGCATTAAAATTGAATTTAGCAGAACAAATATGGGTTACTCAGTTAATGAATATATTTGGTTAAGTATTCAGAAATGTGAAGTTAGAACTGTTGCCTCTCAACACAATGATAATTAAATGTTAAAAAGAATAAGATTACTTGAAGAAAATATAGTTGGATGTTAATTAAAACATAGGCTTAGAGATGATTTTGCTAAAGGAATAGAAAAGAGAAGGGAGTCATAAAGATAAAAAAAAAAAAAACCAATGCATTAAAATGACAAAGGAAAAAGTAAGCTGTAAATTAGGAAACTCTAAATATACAGAGAACACTTGCAAAATCCTAAGAATGAGACCAGTGCACCCAATGGAAAAATAGGCAAGCAGTTCACTAAAGAGAGTTAAAACAAGAATGAAAATATTACAAAGTAAAACAAAGGTGAAAGAAATAACAAACCCATGTAGACCAAGGATTCTCATATATTTGCTGTTAGGAGTTAAATTGAAACAATCATTTTGAAGAAGAGTTTCACAACATAAAATGTTTATGCCCTTCAAATTTGCATATTCTAGGAGTTTATACTAATACAAAGTCAATGTACACAGAGATTACTGTGCAAGATTATTCTTCATAGTATTAAAAATAATAGCAAAATTATAAATGGTCAAAAGGCGATCTGTGACTTACTGTATAATTTATGGCACATGCATGAGACACAATGATTAAATTAAAAATCATATGGTACAAGAATATTTACTGATTTAAAGACATGTCCCATGAAAAAATCATGTCCAAAATATAAATGTATGTGTATATATCCATATATACTTGAAAATATATACAACCACGTCTTACTTTGTCAGTGGTTATCATTGGATAATAGGATTATGTATGGTTTTATTCCTTCACTTTATTTTTGTACTTTAAAATCTTTGTGCATAGGCTATATATATCTTTTGCAATGAGAGGAAAACAAGTTTCATAAAAATATTGTCAGAAAATTTTTTCCTTTTTAAACCAAACATCTTGTGTTACTGTCATGAATAATATATATATTTTTCTTTTTCCATCCTCAGTTGAGATACAGAACAGCTAATTACTATTTTTGTGCAGAATATCACCTATACACTACAACCATCAGGTATTTTAGGACTTTTAAAATTGCCTTCAACCTTCTTGTATTTTGAGGAAATTAATCTGTTCTTCCAGAATTTTATCTTATGTCTATTTTCAAGCTTTTCTGATCACCATGAATTTTTTAATGACTTTCTGAACTCCTAGATAACCAAAAGTTTTCATAATCAGACAAAATGTAATGCATCAAAAATTGTCAACATGGCAGATTGAAGATCTACTCCAGAGAAACGCCATAATAGACAGTCAGTGGTTAATGGGAAGAATCAATGTTTCCCCTAGTGCTGTTGCGTGGCAAGTCATCCTGCATCCATGTCTCCTGGCAACAAATGGGACTCCTGTGAGCAGAAAGAGTTAATGTAGCTTCCCAGTGCAACTAATTTATTTCCACAAACTCTTTTATGCACTTTGGAGAATTTGGCTCACCATAACATAAGTTCCTTTGCTAACAGTATCAAGAATAAAAAAATCCCATTTTCCGTTTTTTTATGGTTTACTTCCATAATTGTTTGTTTTTCTACGGCTCACATATCAAGTTAGTTTAGTGCAAGAAATTCTCATTTTTGGAGATTTTGAGGACGGTTAGTTTGGCATGATATAGACCACTCTGAATGCAGCCTGGTTCAACTAATACTTCTAGATCAGAAATTTTAATGATGTTACAGACAGGGAAAAACAGGCTAGTTTATATCAAAACGTATTTATGGACCTTGACATACACATTTGTTAAATTTATGAAGTTGGGTCAATCTATCATTGAATTATGACACTATAGCTGGGACAGGTAAATATTATACATTATATTATGCATTGATATCTTTTTAAGAAACACAATGGATTTGAAATTCTTCCAGATTTTCATTTTATTTCTTCTTTCCTGCTGTATTTTTATCAGAAAATGAGAATATATATGCTCTACTGTGACAAACTGCAATGATATGAAGAATTACTAGAATTTGTTTATAAGAGGATATCATAACACATAGTTAGATAAATATCTATTATTACTTAGGCTTCAGCTACTTCGACTAGTTACAGCCTACACAGAAATATCTCAATTAACCTTATCTTTCATGCCAATCTGTGATGCTTTACATTTTTAAAACAGATTCTTACAAACCAGAAAATAATCCCTGATTATAAATTAAGCCCTTTTCAAAGCTGCATGAAATTTTTGAGACCAATAGATTTCTATTTAAGAAACAAAAATAGCAGCTTGAATTGTGTGACTAAGAAAATAACCCTCATTTTTATAAGATAATGTTTTCTCATATATTCATCAACTCTTAGGATGTTGTTTGACTCTTGAAATATTTTTTGCAAGTTAAAGGTTGAATGCATTTAGATTTATACACAACGAAAAGTTTGGTCTAGAAAGCTGGACAAGGAATTATTTTATACTTTTTTGTACTTTGGCAATTGGGTGCTATGCTTCAGCGTACCCAGTCTGCCCTTTTGAGTTATTGTGCTAGTTAAAGATAACCTAAGGGTGGTCTTTCTTTACACAGAAATCATCATGAGTTTTGTATAAACAAAGACAAACGCCTTATGCAATCTTGAGGGAAGACATTGAATATTATATTCTTTTTCTTTCTTTTTTTTTTAAAGACTTTATTTACTTATTTGACAGAGAGAGAGCACAAGCAGGGGAGAAGCAGGCTCCCCGCTGAGCAGGGAGCCCCAGGACCAGAGCCTTAACAGGCTGAGCCACCCAGGTGCCCCTATTATATTCTTTCTCTTTAAGAAATGGGATCATTATGTTTTAGTACCTCTGGCCGTGTTGGTGGAGATCATTGAGAGGACGTGACCTCTGGTTTTTACTGGAGCTAAACCAGGGCAATAGAAGGTTCCTCATCCCCTCCCCCGTCTGTGTAATGTATATTCTACCCACCATCCCCACAGGGAGAGCAGGAGCCTGTGCAAGGATGCAGCTCTGAGAGAGTAAGGTGTTATTGAGAACATCTGGAGGTACAATGGCTGAACCCAGATAAGGCGTCTAAATAAACTCTTAAGGTATTGACTGGTAAGTTTCTTGGCTATTTACTTATTTATTTATTTGAGAGACAGAGAGAGAGAGTGTGCACAAGATGTGGGAGAGGGAGAAGCAGACTCCTGGCTGAGCAGGGAGTCCAGTGAGGAACTGGATCCCAGGACCCTGGGGTCGCGACCCAAGCCAAAGGCAGACGCTTAACAATTGAGCCACTCAGTCACCCCAAGTTTTTTCACTTTTTACATCTACCACCCAGCAATCTGGAATGGTTTCCCTCCTATGGCCTCTCCTTGCCCTCTGTGCCCTGAGGCCAGTTTCAGTTTTCACCCTGGAAGCTCAGGGGTTTCAAAACAATAGGCAGTGATTTACATTTGAAATGTACAAGTTATCTTTCAGCTACAAGGTTCCTTGCTGCTAGAGCTTTTGAGTATAACCTTATGTATCCGGAAAACTTCCTCTTTAAGAGTCTTACCTTCACTTGAAGAAGCTAGAAAACTTGTTTCCATCTTCTACGGTAGCAGGAGCCAAGACGCGGCTTCTAATCCCCACCAATCACGTGTGTCAGCAGGAGAATCCAATTTGGAAGTAAGCGGTTTGAGGAAAAATATGCTGCTGGGAGTCTGGGATGGGGGTGGGGTGGAGGGGGGAACATGATGGCAGACATCTGAGGCTTGGGTGACCGTGGTGAGTGTCTGGCATGGGTCCTAGGGCAGACCTGGCATTCTGGCTTGCATGAGGAGCACTTACTGTAAAATCGGCTTCTTTGCAACAAATAAAAAAAATCTGTAATCTCTCTAGCTGGTTAGTAGGAGCACTCTTGACAGTGATTTTCTCATGGCTCCTTCTGTGGAGGGACTCAGAGGCTTATGTTTGAAAGTTTAATGCTAAATCTGCTTCCCCAGACCTCCTGCCTAATATTTATCCAATAAACTCAATAAAATAGTTTGTTTTTGCTTGACCAGACATAGTTAGCTTCTGTGGTTTGCAACTGAGAATTTATCACAAATCATTACTAATTACTTTCTTACTGTAATTTTTTTTTTTACATTGACACTTGATTTTTATCTTCTCTCTTAGCATACCAGTTATACTGCTTTGAAACATTTCTTATTGGTTATCTTAGAGCTTCCATTACACTTTCTAACCAATCTAAATTGCTTCATGGGTAGTGTAGTTAAATGATAAGTGAGTATTCCCAATTCCTCCCTCCTGTGTGTCATAATATTTCTGCCATTTATAGACTCAGTCCTATGTATAATCACACAAATGCATTGTTGCTATTACTATTTTAAGCAGTTATCTTTTATATATAGTGAGAATAAGAAAAATGATAGATTTTATTTTACCTTGATTTATTCCTTTGCCATAGCTGTTTCTTTGTGTAGATCTGGGTTTCTGAACTGTTAGTATATTGTTGCTTTTCTACCTGAAGAACTTCTTTGAACATCCTTGCAGGGAAGTTCTGGTAGTTATGAATTTCCTCCCTCAGGCTTTGTTTTCCAGAGATGTCTTTATTTCTCTTTCACATTTGAGGAGAATTTTCATGGATATAGAGTTTTAGTTTTTTTTTTTTTTTTTTTTTCTTGCAACACTTAAAATATTTCAGTGCATACTACATTAGCCTTTACAACGTGGTCATAGTTGTTTAGAATTCTCTGTTTTATAATTCCAGTATCGTGTCATATCTAACCCACAGTCTAAGGATTTGTCTCTTCGGAATTTTTTGGTTTTTTGACACGCATGGTACTTTTTGTTGGTAGCTGGACACGTTTCATGGTGTAAGGGAACTAAGGTAAACAGGTCTTTATTGTGAAGATTTATGTTAAAGTGGCTAGGGGCTGTATTTAATGTTTGCTAGAACTGTAGGTGGGAGAGGCTTAAAATTCCTCTAGTGTCCTTGGTCTTTGTGTCCCTTCTTGCATTTGGACTTCTGCCTCTTAGAGTCTGGGTCTTGCTATATTTTCCATTGTAATCCACTGTTATACCAGAACTCTGCGTGTAGTGGTGAAGTGTAGGGTATGGGAAGTAGTGTATAGCGTTTTGATTAAATACCAGTTTTTTTAGTGGGCCTTTTCCCCTAGGTTGTGACCTTTACAAGCATTGCTCCAAGAGTATAGCTTTTTCCCCTGTAGGTGAGACAGGAAAGATAAAGCTGGCAGAATTGAGAGAGATGTCCTCCTCCAGATGGAATCACGTTCTGGCAAAGACTTTTCTCCTGGAGAGTGAGCTTTTCTTACGAAGAACACTCCAGGCGTATTTCTTATTACCTTTTCCTCCTCCTGCCAGAGTGAGGAGAGTATCTTTCTTGATTTTTCACTATAAGATGCTGGTGCATTTCCTATGGGTAAAATTCAGTAAATATGAGGTCCCCTAAATCTGACACCCCAGGAGTTTCTCACTGTTGTGCTAGTTTATACTCAGCCTCCAGAAATTTGTTAAAAGTACCATTTAAGTGTTCCTGTCACTTTATAGTTCTAGCAGCTTCTGCTTCGGGTAAGGAGATAGTGGCTGTGACTCTCCAGATTTAGGGGTGGGTATTTGCCCTGCAACCACAGGTTTCAGAATCCAAGGAAAGTAATTGATTTTGAGTTTGTTACAGTTTTCTAATTTTAAGAGTGAAAGTGACAACTTGGAAGCTCAGACAGTGTTGTAGCTGAAACCATACATCCCTGGATTTATTTTCTATACCTGTAGAGATTGATGTTTCAAAAAAAATATATTGAAGAGAATCCATTTATCTGATATGTTTTTAGCTTTGGAAAAATCATGTCTAGAGATATATTGGGAGAGATCAGATTAAATTTTAGCTTTGATACATAATGGAAAGCAGTCCATGGACAGTAGGCCTCCTTACTCAGTGGACATATTTTCTTATTTCGCAGCTGCTTCCTGGGATGCTTAAGTCACAGGAGGTCACCGGAGGCTTTGTAAAGGGGTGTGATGAAGCTACCATCTCCAGATAAGGTCTTTTCCCTGTGCATCCGGTCACTACTGGGATTGGAGAGGGCCCGTAGCTCCCTCCTGCCGCAAAACTGAAGCTTTCCTGCAGGATTAAAGTTCTCTGAATCATGGAAGTAGAACTAGAGCATCAGGACTTTGTAGCAAAATCAGCCTTCAAAGGTAATTTCAAAATCAGGTGCTAGTTGTCACTAATTGTGGATATTTGTTTCACTTTCCAGAATCTACCTTCACTATTCACACGTGATTTACAGCAGCAGTTTACAGAATTTGTGTCTTGCTGGAACGAGAGCTTCTTATAGAGGCTAACCAGAATTTGGTGCTGTTTTTCCTTCCAGACTATTAGGCACATTTTCAAAACACTTGTTGCTCAAAGCGACTTGAAGAACTGTGCTCAGCCCACTGCAGGGTCAGAAATGACACCGTGGTCAGCTTTCTAGTGGGAGCAGTCCATTGATTGCAGTCCAATCAAAAAGGTTGATTTTTATTTGGTTAATCCAAATTTAAAGACCCACGAAAGGAATCTATCATTATATATATATATATATATATATATATAAATACTTTAAAATATGAATATTTTATTAGACACACTGAACTAGTTGACAGTTTAGGAAGCCATCATTAACCTTCTCTCTCTTATTTGGATGAATAATTATAGCTTTGCAGACCCATTTCTTTGGTGAAGAGCTTTGTCTTTTTTTTTTTTTTTTTTAAGAGTTCATTTATTTGTCAGAGAGAGAGAGAGCACAAGCAGGGGGAGCGGTGGGCAGAGGGAGAAGCAGCCCCCCTCCCCCAGCAAGTAGCCTAATGTGGGACTCAATCCCAGGATCCTGGGATCATGACCCAAGCCGAAGGCAGATGCTTAACCCACTGAGCCACCCAGGCACTGGCATCCCGTTTTGTCTTTTTTTATTCAATGTTATTACCCAGGGTAGAAGGTTAAGGCCTCACAGTGGCCCCAAATGTTTATTAGCTCCCTGATTTCATCTTTTACTTCTCTTCCCCTCATAACTTCCTTCTAGCCATGGCTTTCTTACTGTTTCTTGAGTATGTTATTCATGATCTCATCATTAGGACTTGTGAACTGGCTGTTCCTTCTGCCTGAAACTTTTTATTCCTAATAAATGCATATGTAAATCCCTCATTTCCTTTGAGCTTTTATTAAGATATAATCTCAGTAAGGCCTACCCTGGCCACTTTATTTCATTTCCAGTTTGCCCTCCCCTGGTTTTCTCATCCCCATCAATCTACTTTTTTTCTTTTTTCTGAGTCCTTTTCCATGCTACTATGCTAATCATTTACTTACTCATTTTCTTTATTATTTATCATCTGTTGTCCTCTACTAGAAGCTTCGGAAAGGTGGTATCTTTTCCAGTTTTGTTCCATGATGTTTCCAGAGCTTCTAGAATAGTGTCTAACTATAGTAGATGATTACTACATTATATAGCTTCTCTGCAGTGGTACTTCTATGTCCCAGACACTGTACTAGAGAGTCTGATGATGAACAAGACATAGATCTTTTTTTTGTTTAAGATTTTATTTATTTATTTGAGAGAGAGAGAGAGATCACAAGTAGGCAGAGCAGCAGGCAGAGAAAAAGGGAAAAGCAGGCTCCCCACTGAGCAGAGAGCCCGATGTGGGACCATGAGATCATTAACTGAGTCGAAGGCAGAGGCTTAACCCACTGAGCCACCCAGGTGCCCCGAACAAGACGTAGATCTTATACTGATAAACAGACCAGTGAGATATGTACCACTGGTAGTAGAAAAAAACATGGATTGGAGGGTGTTGAGCAAGAAATAATACATATCTGAACTACAGCTATAGCAGTGGAATTGGTTAGGTATAAAATTTGGAGAAACATTCATAGAAAAAGAGGAGGAAATCTTGGCAATTGGTTGGATGGTGGAACAAGACAGAGAAACATAAAAATAATTCCAGATTTCTAAGTTGAAATTAGGAATGCTGGGAAATAAACATATTTAGGAAGTGACTATATAGATTGATTTCTACATATGTTAAATGTAAGATGCTTGGTGGTATGTTCAGTGGTTGATGTTAGATGAGATCATATAAATCCAGAGCGAGAGAGAAGGACCTGAGATGCAGATATAAATTTGAGGGTCATTACTATTTAGGTGAAAGTTGAAATTATGTTTTGGATGAATTTTCAGAGGAGAAAAGTAAAGAAGATCTAGATGAGCAAAGAGAACACTGAAAATGACAATTTGGGAGGCTGGAGAAGAAGGACCTACAAAGGAGAATGAGAAGTCTGGAAAGGTAAGAGAAAAGTCAGATGTCAAAACAGAAGAAAAGTTCAGGAAAGGAGTAGGCTGTTGTGACAGAAAATTCATAGAGAGACATACACAGTGGAGAGAAAATATTAGACAAATTACCTAAAATAACAACTTAAAATTTATATATCCTCATTTAAAAATAGATGTGTTTGAAAGACACAAAGATGTGTTTGAAAGATGTGTGCCTATGAGCTGGGGAGCAAAGATTTTGAGTAATACATTGATGATGGATTACAGTTTGGAAAATATAGTCATAAAAGTTACATGTGCTCTTTGCTACTTTGCAATAGCATTTTGTTCTTATTTAGTTTGGAAAGAGGGAAAGATATGTTTCCATGAGCTATCATTTGATGGACTTAAAAAGGCAAAGAAGCTGTATTTCTATTTGGTGGAAAACACTTATACTATTTTTGTATGTGCTTTATCTAAATATATGCAAATGTGCATGTACAGGTCTTTATCTGTACCTAGCAGTGAAATGAATGACCTTGAGGGTGATTTTGTTACTGTGTTTTAATACAATGCGATACTCATTTCCTAGATGAATTTGCTGGCTGTTATACTGGGACATACTGCTCTGAATATTTAGTGTGAATGAGAAATATGGATTACCACCATTTCCTTGGTGGGTATTTTTTTTTTATTTTTCATGGAGAAACAGTATTCCTCAACTGAAAATTATAATGTATATCTTTATGAGTGTTAATATGTCTCCTTTAAACTTCACTATACTGAAGTTATGTAAAGTGCTTTATGGTTCGGGTATCCGGACTTTTATTTAATTTGTGGCTATTTCCTCCATGTTGTATTAGTGGTTATGATGGTCTGATGGTGATGATAAGAGCAGGCAGAGTACTCAGTTTTCTGTATTGTGGCTTACTGAGCATGTGAATAAATCCATTTTATGGTACTCTTCTCCACCACAGTGGCATATATTATTTTTTAAAAAGCACATTTCTAGACCTTTCTGGACATAAAGTAGAGGCAAGTGTATGATGAGAACCTATAAAAGCAGAAAGGATGGGAAAGGTTGTGTTGTGTTTGACAGCCTCGTGACAGCTACTAGAGGTGAAATCTAATGGGAAACTATCCAAAAGTTTTAAGGGAATGGTTGATCGAGTCTGATGTAATGACATACTGTGACCCCAGGAGGGGCAGTGCTAAAGGTGGGGCACATAGTGTGCCCTATGGAGCCTGGCATATTTTCTTATACATTGTAGCTGCTTAATAAATAGTTGCTGAGGGCAAGCAAATGTTCTAGGCTTCTCTAAGGAGTATCTCAGGCAGAGGGAACATGTGCACAAACTCTGAGGCATAAAAATTTCCAGCACACTAGGAAACCGCATATGGTTTAGATGGAGAATGGAATTGGTTTTGTAAGACTAATAGGCTAAAAAATTAAGCCTTGTAAGAAATGCGAGACCACTTTGAGACTTTTAAACAGAGTTACATCAGATTTGCAGTTTACAAAAAGGATGGGTCAACTTTTACAAGAAGGACAGAAATAGATGAGCCCACAAAGGTAATCAGGGTTGAGAAGGCAAATGAAATGTTTTCAAAGCCAGTGCAAGAGAAAGCCATCTAAAAGATATGTAAGAAATATTTAAGTAGAAACCAAAGAGTAGCCACTGGATTTAGAATCATTTCATTATTGTCGTCTTTGCTCTCCTTTTGGATGGCTTAAAACAGATTTCAAGAGGTTGATGAGTGATCAGGAAATGAGCAAATGGAGAAGCTATGTTTACGCAATTATATCTAAGAGTCTGGCTAGGAAGGGAAGTTGGATACAGAGAAAGAAATTCATAGGATTTAAAATTGTTTCTATGTTCAAAGGAACAAAACTGTGGTGTCTTCATTTAATCAATGGTGAGAAAGAGCTTGTTATATACGTATATGTGTGTGTGTGTATATATATATATATATAGAGAGAGAGAGAGAGAGAGAGAGAGAGAGAGAACGAATAAGCAAATTCTGTTCGAAACAGGAAAAGAAACCAGAGCATAGGTGGAGGGAATAATTAGCCCTAGAAAGCAGAAGGGACACCTAACTACCATGGAAAGAAAGGAAATAATAATGGTTGCAGAGGTAAATGAATTTGTAGAGGGAGTGAAAAAATAGACTACCGAAACAGAAGGTTTGTTGCTGGCTAAAAATGCAGAAATGCATTAGTAAAACTCATTAAGCAATTTTCAATTTTCAATTACTAGAGCAATGGTCAAGAGCTTCCTGTTTAAGTTGGACTAAAACGTACCACAGAGACTCATAACGCAGGAGTTGGACTAAAAGCAGATTTATAAACTAATGATGTTACTCTCTCCTTGACTATTGACTCTTACTTGCATTTTACTTATTAAAATAACACCTGCTGGCAAGAAGATTATTTACAGAATGTTTTGTTTATTTTCTTGAAGATGAATCAATAAGTACAAAATTTAAAAATGCATATCTGTAAATCTTTTCTAATTTCTCCCTCCTCAAAAGTCATCTGTACTTGATCTTAATCTTATCATTCCCCAAATTATTATCATTTACAATTACCTCATGGTACGGTGACACGTAACTATATTATTATTGAATTTAAGAAAGGACAGGATTGTCATATTTTATGCATTTTTAAAAACCATCTAATAGATCATCTTGTAGTCACCAGTCACTATCGGTAATCATGAAGTCCCCCCAAAATCACCACTATAGCATGACGTAGTAGAAAGAAAGAGGGGAATAAAGAGACAAAGAGAGAATAAAAGAAGGAAAGAGAAAAAAGAAGGAAAGAGACAAAGAAGTTTAAGAAAATGCCTCACATGGGAGTTATTCAGTTAAGTGTTTAGAGAATCCGGATATTTGTTGGATGCCATGCCAAATTGAGACCCAGCGTCTGGCACATTTGTGTTCCTCTGCGGCTCCGGGCATCCCTGATGGCTCAGCAGTCTGAGCGGGGGCAGTGCAGCCGCAGCGCAGACGTCAGGAGGCATTGGCACTGCCAGCCTCAGTGTTGGCAGGGATCGGGAATAGCAGTGGTGCTCAGGGAGGCTCAGTGGTGACCCTGTCGGAGGGCGTTGGGGACCAAGCTCCTGCTGCTGGTGCAAGAGATCCCCCCCACCCTCTCCAGGGGGGTGGGCACGGAGTGGGGAAGTGGCACATAGCATACAGGCTCAGGGACCTCATCTGTGGACGCCGGTGAGGCATCTCCAGTGGCATTCCCGGAGGTGCTGGCAGAGACCCAGGTGCGAGATTTCGGGTAATCAAAAAGCGGGGGCAGAGGAGTGTGGCACCAGAGCTGACATTAAGATCCTCATTTTAGGGCGCCTGGGTGGCTCAGTGGGTGAAGCCTGTGGCTTCGGCTCAGGTCATGGTCTCAGGGTCTTGGGATGGAGCCTCGCATCAGGCTCTCTGCTCAGCAGGGAGCCTGCTTCCCCCTCTCTCTCTGCCTGCCTCTCTGCCTACTTGTGATCTCTCTGTCAAATAAATAAATAAAAAACTCTTAAAAAAAATTCTTTTTAGTCTCCAGTTGGGGTGGCCAGGAAAACGAAGGGTTTATATTTACAAGCTTCAAATTCTCCTTTTTTTTTTTCCCCTCCTACTTCTGAGTCCTTACCACCTTTTACTACCAGTGCTATTACCACTCCCACTACTGCCCATATGACTACCAGTACTACCACCGCTAAAATGATAGAAACAGATAATGACAGCAACATTTTGTTAGCATGCAATATTTTATAGCAGCGATGTAGTCTAGTGTGTGTGCCTACTATGTGCTAGTGCTTCCTGAGTTTTATCCCAATCACCTGACTGGTTTCTCAAAAATACAAACCGGTAAGATAGGTACTATCCTTCTGCAGGTTGAGGATATTGTCGAATTGATACTTCAAGAGAGGGGGGGCCTGGGTGGCTCAGTGGGTTAAAGCCTCTGCCTTTGGCTCGGGTCGTGATCCCAGTGTTCTGGGATCGAGCCCCGCATGGGGCTCTCTGCTCAGCAGGGAGCCTGCTTCCTCCTCTCTCTGCCTGCCTCTCTGCCTGCTTGTGATCTCTGTCTGTCAAATAAATAAATAAAATCTTTAAAAAAAAAAAAAA